>NW_008621530.1:0-9673 GCF_000691845.1 Merops nubicus | reverse complement strand
ACTCTTTCAATTGCTTGCTTTCTTTGCAGCCAACAGGAGAAAAAAAAAACTTAGTGGTTCACACTCAGGATGGGAGTAGGAGGAAAAAGGGCTGCAGTGCTCACTGAAGAAAAGCCAAGTCAGCAGCCTGAGCCTGGCACTGAGCTGGGCTCACAGCTATTCTCCCTGGGTGGAGAAGTAAGTTCTCCAAATCCTAGAACATATACTGCAACAAGCAAAATAAAGGATATTTTCAGTGCTGTAAAGAGGGAGAAATGCCCTGATAATTAGGAAAGAAATTATGTTACCATAGCTATTTAGCATGAAGGATTGATTTCTAAATGAAACAATATGCAGTCTTAACACCATATCTTCAGTCATGTAATGTACAATACATACAACTCTGAACCTTTCTTCATCACAAAATATTTGTTCTTTTAACTTCTAGGGCCACCTCGCCTGGTGGCTGCATACCCACTTTTCCTTCCTTGTTATCTGTTTACAATGTACCACGTTCAACAACTTATCTGCAAAGTGCTCTGCTCATTTCCTCCACACTAATGCTGAGGTGCTCTTCCAGTGAACAGAAAGAATGGCATTCACACCTGCACCTTGCTTTATAGAGGGGTTGTGTCCCAGTTTCTGCTGTGCTTTCCCTTGGCCTCTGTCAGTTTGGGGTTAGTTTTCCAGCTGCTCTCACTTCCTCTGGTGTGAACCTTGAAGGAGCCTTTGAAAATCACTCCCAGTTTGCTCTGGTGCAAGGAGAGCAAAGGACAGTCTCCAGTGGACGAAACTTCAGACAGAGTTTATCATTTATTATTTTGTACAGACTAGTCTAGACAGACATGGGTTTGACCAGAAATAATCATCTTCATTAGAAAATTCAGTTCTATGAAGGTAATTTCCTTTGTTCAAGAAGGAATTTCTGGAACAAAAAGCTTTTCTGCCTACTTCAAGTGTGGACTTGCAACCTTAAAACCTTACAGTCACAGAAATGCATGAGCTCAGACCTTGCAAATTCTGCTTCTCTCTGAGGTGACTGAAATGTTCATTTAAAAGATAAGAAGAAAATGTGGAAATTGTCTTTTCTGACTAGCTTTATTTGCAGATCTATTTTTAAAATCTTCCTGCTTTATTCATGGTTGGTTTGCAAGCTAAAAACATTGAGAATACCTTGCTGAGTAATTTTTATTAATGCAATTATTCATTTATTTAATTCTGTTTGAAAGATTCAGTGTCATATCATGCCTAAAGAGACACATTAACCAATTGTTGAAATTTTTTCATCTTTTTAAATATCCATGATCTTGATAATATTCTCCTGTTTTTCTTCATCTTTACTTGCTATATTTTTGGCTTCAAATTCTGTTGATACCTAGCAAATCAAAGCAGCTACAAACCAAGTTTAATAGGTGAACCATCCTTCTAAATACAATTCTGCACTTACCCGGTCTCCTTCCACAGAGATTTCAAAATATTTTAGAAGAACATATTGAGTGATTGATAAATTAAGCCTAATAACACCCCAGGAGGTAGCACAGTTAGATAAACAGAAACACAGAAAGGTTAATTGGCCAAGGTCACATAGCAAGTGATTTGCAAAACCAGGGCAAGCACCTAAGGAGTCCTAACTATGGTTCCTGCAATTTGCTTTGTGAAATGTGTCAAGCCTTATTCGCAATTGTCTTCATCTTCACGTAATTATTTACTGCAGTGCAAGACAAGTGTAAAACAGGAGTAAAATTGATGCCAAACCAAAATAGCACAGGTATGAAAGGATGAACAAGGGATAAGGCAATGCAGAATCCCAATATTTCTTGTCCATCATGACCAACTTGTCTCTGGTTCATTAACTCTCCTGTTTACCTACCAACTTAAATGATAAATTTAATAGTGCTTTGTTGACAAAAGGGTTGGCTAGTTATCGTTTTCCTGATGGATGACTCTGCAGCAAATTAAATCATTATAGGTGTACTCTAGGTGTCATACTACTTTTTCCTTCTGGTTCTTCAGCAACGCCGTGTAGGCAGAATTAGAATTTAGGTTGGTTTAGTTTGTATCATATCTGGTAGCTAAAATCTGGATCTTAATTTCACAGAATTCTCTTAATTATAGGAGGATATTATATATATGTAGTTTTCTTGTTGTATATGCCTAACTTGACAATAGTATCAAGCCAGAAAATATTATCATCCAACTTAATTTGAACAAGTTATAAAAACCGTAAGGTAACGTATTACAATACTTCTCACTGAAACACAAAGTTACTAATTTAGCAAATGCTTCTCATGCCATTATCCCTCCCAGTTATCAGGTAGCTAACATTTCAAAACACATTTCATCTCAGTAGCACCTCACAAATTTATTAAAGTATGGGAGGGGTTAAGAGGCAATCACTACACCCACTGTATTTTGGACCCATCCTATGTAAAGTCGGATTAGAAACTTTTTCGTTGAAAGATTTTGCAACAGGTAGTGCGAATCCCACATAATAAAATACTGCGGAGGGGAAAGGAGGGTATCTGATGTCACTTTTTGTTTTTGCTAATCACTAAAACTTTTTATAGTACCTTGGTTTAGGTTGTCCCATTCAGATGGGACAGACATTGCTTATGTTTCGAAGGAGTTTGGCTGGATTTCACTGCAGTCATACCTTTCCCTGCTGTGAGCTACAGATTCACGCCCCACCTTTGGTTGTGCCAGTTTTCCTGAGAAGACTCATCTCCCTTGTTACAAAATAGCCTCCTGCTACTTGCAAGACCTACATTTGCGTCCAATTGGGGCAAAATAGTAACAGTAACATTTTCAATAGCCTACAAAACCTAGAAAAACTGTTATTCAGAAACTTTTCCATGGCCCTTTCATTGTTTCCCTATCAAAATTTACTGTTTTTAATACTGATGATTAATTTATTTTCTTTTTTTTTAGCTAGATAAAAGTTAATGTCAGGGAAAAAAAGAAAACTCAAATTTTCATCCAGCTCTAATCTTACATCTCCCCAACATGACAAACAAACAAAAAAATGCCTTAAAAATTATTCCTTTTTTTTAAAAAAAAGGAGCCAGCAAGCAAAACAAAGCAGCCATTTTTAAAATCACAAAACCACAAAAGACATTGCAAGGCACTTTTAAATTAGCAGCACCCTAGCTCATTCTGCAGAACATCATATTAAGAATATCTGTTTTCAAACATAAATAGTAAGAAATCAGGCTAAGTGTTTTTTATGATGATCCTTTGACTAAAGTGCTTTTCATGGTACTGTCCATCCAAAGACCTCACAGCAATTTTCTAGCACTGATGCTCTGGCTCCCATGACATTGACAAATACACAGTTGTTCTGTTTAGCAGTTACAGAAGCTGAGTCACAGAAAATAAATTCTCTCACAGGAGGCCTTACAAGAAGCCAAAGTTTTTTAGGTGTTGGTTCTGCAAAGCAACAAGCAGACGATTTCCTCCACCCTGCAGGTGTAAAATTCCAGCACCCAGCTGAACTTCAGCAATGTGGGTCCTACACATCACTTCCTTGCCCCCTCTCTGACATGCACTTTTTCTGCAGATCGCATCAGCACTGCTTTGTGAACACCTCCAACCTCAATATCCTTTATAAAGGATGCCTGGATACAGTTATGGAAAGGTCTAGATCAAGGATTTTATGTGCCCTACCTGAAAGCCACCTTTGGCTTCAAACCTATCCCAGGTCATCTACCTGTTTGTGTCCCTACACCTGGCACCTCTTCCCAAGATCTTGTGTTTTATTCCACATGCTTCTTTCTATTCAGTTCACTCCAAAAGCATTTCCCTCACCCTGCTCCAATTTCCAGGCAGGTTGCCTGGAGAAGAGGTGGGAAGGTAAAGACAGGGAGGAGAAAGGCTGCAATTAAATGGACCCGAAGATACATTCATGCTACAGTGAGAAATGCTGTTACCCTTGCTTTCCCCCTCTCCCCTTCTCTCTCACTCACTTCTGTGTGCCTGCTTATGGTTTTTATTTCTCTCACAAACATTATATAATACTTTCTCAGGACAAGGAGAGGGACCATATTTGGCAGGCGTGAGTGATGCAGCAGCTCGCAGTCTTCTCCTCAAGCCCAAGCTGTGACTGCTCAGCCTGGGCCCTGCCCAAGGCCCTCCCCGGGCAGGGGCTGCACCTTTCCTTCTGTGCATCAGCTACCTGCTTTGTTTGGGAGCACATGGAAAAAAGGAAAATAAAGAGGTGAGCCCTTCAGTTTGGCAAAGATAGGACTGCTATAACAGAAGCTTGAAAGCCTCAAATGCTGGTTTCAATGTTTAACCTTTTAAACTGGCATCAGCATTGCACCACAATTAGGTTTTAATCTATCACTGCCTAAATCTGTGCATCTTTGTACCAGGCATTATACTGGCTGTAGAAAATGTCTTATGATCACCTGCTCCTACAGCACTACACAACTGAAATATGTTCCAGGATGTACTTATCTAATATCATAAAATATCAACACGTCAAGCAATTTCCATCTTGTCATCAAGTGCATGTGTACACAAGATAGGGAGTACACATACCTCACCTGAGGCAACACCGCTTTGCATAAATCACAATTAGGCAATAATCACAGTGAATAATAACCAGAGTCCACAGTACAGCACATTAATTTAGGGAAGATGAGAGTGACCAGGGTAATAAAAAGACACTAAGGTCAAAAAAAAGCTTTTCTTGTACTGGCACCAAAGGTTGGCAGATGCAGAATACAAGGAACTCAAAAGATACAAGTAACTAAACTTAAAGTTGTTTCTTCTAAGCAATGTACAGACAGTGAAACCCCATCAGAGATGTGTTTGGAGCATGTGGGGAAACAGAGAGAGTGAGAGCCTCACATTAGGTGGATCTTCCTGGACCGTGACATGATTTCCACAAAGGCAGACAGAAGTGTTGGAAATGAGCTGTAGAGTTCATATCAGAATTCATACCAGGTCTTCATACCAGAAGAACATGCAGCAAAACAGTGTTTCTTCCCTCCTTATTAAAAAAAAAAAAAACAAAAAAAAAAACAAACAAAACAAACAAAGAAACTTAAATCAGGATTCCTCCTCAAGGCTTCCTAGCAGGGAGGTGGGAGCTCCTCTTCTCCTGCTCAGTTTAGCAAAACCATGCAGGAAAGGGAAGTGATAATCCCCTGGCGACACTTCACTTAGCACTTCTCTGGTAGGCAATAATTCCTCTGTGCCACAGGAACCAGAGTAATGAAAGCAGGCTCTGACTCAGAGAAGTGTGTTACTGTATTTGCAGCACATGAAGGCCATTATTATGAGCTTAATCCAAATTTCAATAAAAGCAATGTAAGGCTTGTATAATGCCTTCGTGACATTAGGCACACTAACTTCAGAACCGGTGGTGTTTGGCAACCTAAACACTGAGAGATTCCAAATAAAAGGAAACCCAGGCCTGACCCAGGGACCAGATATGCAGAAGGATTTCCAAACTCTGTGGGTAGGTGAGCTGTGTCCCCCACCCTTTTCATTCAAGGTGGGGACAGCAGCTGTGGCTTGAGTAAATAAGCAAACGTAAGCACACACACACATGAACCCAAAAGTAATAAATGCTCACACTGGAGCTTTTCTAAATGAGGTTCGTGTGATGAGTTTCAGTTGATAATTCACAGTGGAAGGCTGGGAGCATAAAAGCTGGGGAACTGTCCCCCCACCACTTCCTCTTTTGTGCAACTTATTCCCTCCCCAAAAATGCCTCAGCAGTTTGCATACTCATTCACCTTGTAGGCACAGGTTCTCTTAAGCTTCTTTGTGCAGCTAACACCAAGTTTTCTGATAAGCTGGTTTCTTTTCACCGTCAATAGCAGTAGTGCCCACACGCTAACATATTCTGACACATTTGTAAGGGCTGCTGTGGACGATGATGTGTTTCCTGAAGAGATAAAGAAAAGAAAAGCAAGCAGGAAAATGGGGCTAACTGGGGCTGAAGGTGTTAGAATATCTATATGAAAGTGTATCTGTAAATGACAACCTTTGCTATTTTTAGCTGTCATTACAGAAACAACAGTAATGATGGAAACCACCTTTGTACCTTGACACCTTACTGGCAGCTGCACCCCTTGT
The DNA here is from genome assembly GCF_000691845.1 of Merops nubicus. Classification (NCBI taxonomy): domain Eukaryota; kingdom Metazoa; phylum Chordata; class Aves; order Coraciiformes; family Meropidae; genus Merops; species Merops nubicus. The sequence continues at coordinate 3,607 of NW_008621530.1, read as the reverse complement.
CCTTGTGGCTGTACCACCGCTGCACGAGTAGAAGACTCTCCAAGGCAGACAAGGAAAACAGAGCAGCTCTGCATGGGACTGTGCCCAGTGATTTTGTTGCAGAGCTGCCACTCATTTTGCTGTGCTCCTGTACAAAAGCTAATTAGCCCCACGGAGAGCCAGGCTTTATTAGCCTGAGTGCATGTTTGTTAACCTTGCCTTGCCATCGGGGGACGCTGCTTGACCAGCACGGGACCAAGGGTCTTTGCACCAGGCGCCTGCACGTAGACATGCCACATGTTCTGGGTCTGTCCCCAATGCAGGGTGCTGCCCCAGTTTCCCCAGTGCGATGGCCAGCTGGGGGAAGGGAGGCATGATTTGCTCTCCTCCCCATTTCCTTCCCACTACTCTCAGATGCAAATATGGGAAAGGGCATGTACCAGCTCAGCAGAAACAATGTTCTGCCCTACAGCTGCTGCTCACCATGAGTAACCATACACACTCCTATTACAGTAGTGGTACTACTTCAAGTTTGGGGCTAAGGAGAGGCTTACAGCCAGTAAACACTCTCACCATGTATTTTGCACCTACACTTCTGTTACTTCAACCACAGCTTAGACTTGAACTGCCAACGTTACTTACTACAAGCAGGATACCTGGTGATGGGCCATCCTTTGAGGCACCTTGCCTGGAGCCTGCCTCTCCACACTGGGTGCAGGACACTACACGCCCATGGCAAGGGACCAAAGGTGCTCAAGCTTGCCGAATTGCTCAGGGGCTACAATAGGCCCGTTCTGGAGCAGATGTGGAAGTGACTGGCCAGTGTGTATCTGCTTCGAGATTAGGTTGGATGATGGCTCCCACTGATCCTACAAAGGGCAAAAAAAAAAAAAAAAAATATAATATCCATATTCTGAAGATAAGAAACTTAGGGAGACAATTTGGTCAGGACCACACTGAAACACTGGGCCAGAGGCAGGAACCAACGTTGACTTGAGTCCTTGCTTAGTTCTTGTATTACAAGCCCAGTCTTCCTGCTCTACACAGCATTTTGGTTATTACTGAGAACAGGAAATAATACTGTGAATCATCTTTAACAGAAATAGTGTTAGGCTACAGTTCGGATAACCTAGGGCATTGGGAATGAGTTCCTTAAGCCTTTTGGCTGCACCCCATGAGCTCATTTCACCTGCTGAGGATTTCTAGCCTGTTGCCCTTTTGTACTGAATCCACTATACACACCGGGACCTGGCCACAAAATCCTCTCCATGGCATCTTAAGCCTACAAGTTTGCTCGTGGTCTGCCTTCTCCAGCCATCCTTGGGTTCGAGTGAGCACATCTCTGCGGTGTCTCTAATAGGCACACGCTGTCTCTATGGCAATGAGAGACAAGAAGTGCCTGAGAAAGATGCTGCAGAAAGGGCTGTGTCTGGCACCAGGAGGAGACAGCAGAATGTGCAGAAGCCCAGAGGAAAATGTTCCCTGCAGGTTTAAGAAAGTGATGTGGCCATAAGATAACATAAGTGACATGGAGGAGGACAGCAATACGTATGTCTTCTTCAAGCCAGGCTTTTCTTCCAACTTATGTTTTCATTACCTTTTATTTATAATGGATTAAATTTTAACTATGCAGTACTACAAAAAGTGCTTACTGCACATCACCCAGCTCAATCTTCATCAGGCTCTTGTAAACTAGTAAATGCAACCTTTCCAGCTCTCTAGTGCAGCATTGCACAGCATGTTATGCACTTTGTTGTGGCGCAAGCAGGGGTGTTAGGAAATAACAAGTACTGCATAAGAGCACTTTCGGGTGCTCCCTGTGTCAGGCTTTTCCCACTCTGGAAGAACTGCAGTTAAAAGGCATCACATTAGCATAAAAACCATATTTAACTAAAAACATCCCCACTCTTCTGTTTTACGACTGATGATTCAGAACAGGAAAGGAAAGAAAGTGCAACCTCCTAACTCATTCTTCCCTGTTTATTGTTTGTTTCCTTTTTAACACTTCATCCAGACAAGAACAATGAAATGGCCTCATCAGGCTCAGCCTATGTTTATGGCTCCCTTTCTGTTCTCAGGTGCTAATGATATCTTTGTCTCATATACAGGACTAAGGGAAGTATGTTTTAAAATGTATATGGTTTAATTTTGCGGGGATTTGACTTGTCACAACAGAAAGTGCAATAAAAGTCCCCTAGCTTCTGCTGCAAACTACTGATTGTGATCAAGACAATATGACAGAGATGATTAGTCATGTAAATGGTTACAATTCATACTGACAAATTAATTTTAATCCTGCATACACCTGTTTGCTTCAAAAAAACTACCAAGAACACACAGGTCACTTTTATATTTAAATCCCTAAAAAGAAGCTATCTACAAAAGCCGCTGCAGTCCACCTCTATAATTTCAGGGGGCAGATTAAGGAACATTAAAGATATTTACTTATCCTAAAAAAAGTTAGAAGCAATGCAGCATGTATTTGCAACTTTATTCACCTGTGCTCTGTTCCTGCTGGGTGCTCTTTCACAGCTGCCTGTCCTCTACAAGTGGGAAGAGTGAGGGGGAAAGTTGGAAGGATGAAATACTAGGACAAGAAAAAAGTATATAACCCTGAAGTCAATGGAAAAATCAATATATAGGTAATATATTCATGTGCCCTATGTGTGTATAAACAAAAGATTAAGACTTACATATAAATCTGCATATGGCATATGGAGCTTTTTCTGGAATGCCTCCCTAAGAACATATCCTGCTGCCCTACTGCTGTGGGTTTCAAAACCCACACCTTTTTTAAAGGGGAAAATGTCTGCACCTATCAGATTCTAACTTTGTGTGGGTGTGCAACTGACTTGGTTACCAAAGAAACTAATTCATGTTCTACACCACTTAAAACTAATATTAGTATTAGAATAAATAATTTGAAGGAGAGGAAAGGAGTGGGAAAAGGGAAGAAAAAAAAAAAAAAAAACCAAACCATGACTGCACTGCAGATTTGTAACAACCAATTAATGGACAGAGAGAGAAATGCCATAGCCTCTGTCACAAAATTTTCAGTCTGTCTATACCAACCAAACAAGCCTTTGCTTTTGATACAAATATTTCAAAACCAAGCCCACACTGCTGTGTTAACGCACCACTGCACTGCCTACATGACGTGTTTTCTGCATAAGTGAAGGAAAGTTGCAGACATCTTGTACTGTTGCCAAGACACTCTGACACTTGTTCAGAGACACTCGTCTGCTGCTGCTGCTGCTGTACAGAAATGCTTTTTCCTCCCCTTCAGTGCTGTACCAGGGCTGTCCCTAGCTGCTTACACCTTCCGTCTTGCTGTCCCTTGGCGTTGGCTTTGCCTTTCTTCTATGCACCAGTATCTGACAGGTGAAAACAAAATAACAATTTCTTTAAACCCAACAAAATAAAGACCCTGAAGCATAGAACCTGGCCCTTCCTTTGGGGCAGAAATATTGTATTGCTTCGTATTTGACAGGCTCGCTGGGTAACACCCATATGCTTAATGTAGCCTCACTCCAGCAACACCAGCTGCTTTTCCAGCTCAGGAGCCGGAGCGCCCCATGCACAGATGTTGACTCGCGTTCCCAAAACGCCACGGTGCAGCCCCACAGCC
>NW_008621529.1:3123-14934 GCF_000691845.1 Merops nubicus | reverse complement strand
GAGCCATTGACAGCCACTCTTTAGGTGTGGCCGTCAAGCCAGTTTTTATCCATCTAGTGGTCCACCAATCAAACCCATTTTTCACCAGTTCGGAGACCAGGATGTCGTGCTGAAACATGAACCATAGCAACTGAAGAATTGTCTTGTGTTCACACCTCCTGCTCACCAATGGAAGAAGCCTTCAAAAAGCACAGGAACAGACAGTTGCAGGAGTAACATCTTAAATCACCACAGCTAAACCTGCCACTGAACTGGGGTCAGAGTTCAGAAGCATTGTCTAACCAGCCAGATGCCTGTACAACCTTTGGGTAGGCTCAGCACAGGTTACTGAGTTGTTCACCGCTACCAACACCAAAACCTCTTTGTGTAAGAGCTGTGGAAGTTGAGAGCATCTGCTTCATTCACTTTATGCCATCAAGGAGCTTTTCAATACAAAAGGCGATAATAAGCAAAGAGGGAAGCAAAAAAACAAAACCACAGACACAAACTGATAGACAAGGGTAAACAGAAATAACGCCAAAGCCCTAATTGATGGGCCACTAAGAAATTAACAGGGCATGAATGAGGGATGCCTGTGTATTCACTCACAATCCCCAAGTTAAACTATCCAGTGACTAGCAGGCTCCAACACCTGGCAGGGCTATCAGGTGGGCAGAGGGTTCCTGCTGGTATTTGGGGGGACCTCACAAGTGTGAGGTGCCTGTGGGACAAGCGTGTGAGTGCATGTCTGTCTGCAGCAAGCACTGAGCTGAAACCAGCTGGCGAGTGAGTAATCCATGGGCTGGGTAAGGGAGTCTGGGATCTGGGCAGGGGTGCTAGGCAGACAGAGGGGTTGCACCAGTGCTTAGAGGATTCACAAATGTGCACGTGCTTTCACTAGTGAATCTCAATCCTTGCTAGCCAAAGAGAAGGAAGGGGACTTGGCTGTTGTGTCACTCCTGGAGGCATTAAATGGGGGTGTTGTTGAAGGAAGCACCTTGCCTACAGCAATCTGGATAGCCAGGCACACGTGCACCCTCTGTGTGTGTGGCTCTGGGGTGTATGTTTAGTTTTGCTACTGGTTGAACCTGTAAATGGGAAAGCAGCAGCTGAGTCCATCAGTCTGGAATGGAGATCTCCAAGTTTCTGGGCACCCTGGGCTGGGCTCCAGCAGCTGCAGAGGAGGAACTGTCAGGCTCTGGAGCTGCTGGAGACAACACCTACTTTTAACATCCTTATGCTTAAAGCTGATGTACAGACAGTCTTCAATCCTACAGTCATATCAGTATTTCTTAAGTAACAGCAACATTTTCTTTACATGCCCCATACTACAGCCTCCCACTGGGGGAAAAAACAAAACAAAACAAAACAAAAAACGATGCTGATAGATGTTAGCTCACTGCTCCTGGAATACTGCTGAATACAACACAAAAGCAATCCATTCATCCATCCCAGTTGAAGGACAGCGGTAAACAAAGATGAAGAAAAGCCCACACTTTGTTTGGTCATCTAGTTAAAGGACTACTATATGCATTACTCTTTATCTGTGTGAGGAAGAAGTACAGAAGCCAGGAAATTCTAGGGTTAACTTTCCTCTCCAGGTTTTCTGCATATCCTTTATCTATATTTTCCCATGCTCTGCATAATTTTTAAGTCATATGTCATATCAGTTAGATATCTGAATGTCCACATACGTGTTTTGAAAGCACGTAACAAGACAGAAGGTTAAATCTTAAGTTCAAGCAACAGGAGGTTGCCATCAGTTCAAACAAGATCAGAATGTTATTCAGAATGTGATTCAGAACTATTTTTTTTTCTTCTCAGTAATTCTTGATGTGCACCTTGCTGACTTTTCAAAATAATTGCCACTATGATTATTATTTTTATGTTTAGGAGTCTTTGGAAGCTGTCCATCTCAAATCTTAAGGGCTAAAATCTTGTTATTAATTCTTAAACATTCATGCTTCAGCACTAAATTGGCTTATTAAACAATATGATGATAATTACTGTGGAACTTAAAAATGCTGATCTTTTCCATAACCCTAAAAAGTAAAAGACTTATTTTAACGTACCCACAGGAATTATGGGAACTTAAATTATTATTTCTACAGGGGCAAAAATATGCTTTATGTTTACAAATTTAGCATAAGTTTCTACAGAGCCTGATTTGTAAACATATGCTTATCTGCACTAACTTTCTTTTTCATTTTAAGGTCACAAAACTTCTACAGTAAATTCTTCAGTGATTTCACCTTGTACACAAAATAACACTATAATCTTACAAGCTTGATGTGGAATTTCTACAGAAAGAAAATGCCTTTAGTGCATCTAAATCCTGGAATTCCCTCCATTAAAATCAGTGCAATTTTTTAACACAACTAAAGGTTGCTAAAACTGGCAACAACTTGTAGTGCTGAGGCCAGAGTACGACAGCTTTTCATTTTGCTGCTTGGCAGGTAAGGAAAAATTCTGTCATTTCACAGAAACAGGCAGATCTAATCATATGTGTAATTTCATATGGTTTCCTTATCAACAAAACACATGAGCTGTACATTTTTTCTAAGCTCGTATTTTAGTTTATTTGAAGGACTGACACTTTGACAGGTCAGAACGAATGAACAGGAGATGTGTGTCCAAAAGGATGAAAAAGTATTTTTAAAACTAGTCCTGCTGTGTAAAGTTTCTTCCATTTTTAACTTATGAAAATAGTTCAGCTCTTAAATTATTAGCAGCAGGTCACATGCAGTAACAATACCACCTACAAGCTCCTTCACCAACCAGAACCTTTCAGCACCACATGCTATAGAAATAAACCACAGTAGTCCAAGTATCAAAGAGGAGTATTTGTTTCTTACACCTTAAAATGCTTTAATTTTCCTCACCTCTTTATAATTTTTTATTTTCCTACTTAAGTTAAATTTAAAAAAAAAAAAGAGAGAGAGAGAAAGACAGAGACAATTACTATCTCCCCATTGCCTTTACCTCATCTGACTCTGGTGGCTGCAGACAACAAACCTCTTCCCTCCTGAAGGCTCATCTGTGTATATGGCTTCCACCAAATGCAATATCACTGTAGCTCCCTGAACTCCCTTTGATTTTCATTTTGTATTACAGTGCATCAACTACCCTGAGTTCTCCCTCATTCAAATTAATTGAAAGGTGCATTCAGCAGTATATTTTCATGCTCAGCAAGCTGACTGCAGTTAAGTATGGTATGACCACAGAGAAAAATATTTTCTCTGTCTGCTTAATCTAGGCTTGTTACATGCCTCTGCACACTAAAAGCCTTACTTTGGTTTAATCTCAGCCTTCCCTGGAAACAAAGACTGGCCTCTCTTTGGTAGATTACTTGTCAGTATGTTAGCATACATGTTCAGATCCTTGAAATCAGGCTGGTTAGCTCCTTGTTCCTATAGAGGAACCGGGAAACTCACGTGCTAGTTCTTTTTCAAGGTCTCTCTAAAATGTTGACTATCAGAGTAATATTCTGACATTTCTAGTGAACACCTACCATCGCCCCATCTTCCTTCAAAATACGTTCTGTTTCTGGGTGACAATAAAGGCAGCATTGAAAGCAACCTTAAGACACAGCGACCACTGAAGTCGCCTATGTGTGTGTAGTATAAAGTACACCACATTAAAAAAAAAAACTTACTGAGTAAAAAGAGATCCCATTACAGGGAGAAAGAGGACTTAATGAAAATAGTAGCTGGCTTTGGATTCTAATTGCTCTCCTTAGCTCTCCCTGCTTCTCTTCATGTCTTATTTCATGACTCACTCATTTGTCCCAAGACCTTAGGAGTGTCACTCACAATAGGTCTGCACAGAGTTTTTGACAAAGATAAACCATAATCATTAGTACCTTTAAATCATAAAGAAGCTACATTGAATTAATGTATGCTGTAAGTGTGCAGTGGTATAGCTTTCACAGAAGTGGAAACAAATAAAATGTACGTTATGTTTATTGTACTGTTGTACACTGTGTACATTAGTACAAATGTTCAGTGAATGTGGAGATCTCAACAAATAAAAATAGTGACTAAACTACTACTTTGAGATAAAACCAGAACCCTTACAGATAAGGCTAACGTGTATTACAAAACATTTGGGTTTACAACATAAATAGCATTTTTACAACAACCATTGGATGATCTTCGTTGTCCAGTCTTTGAAGAGAAATGCAAGATCTTTTGTGCAGACCACAAAGAGTTTCTTCCACTTTCCACTTACACCATCCAATTAAGTGCAGGAAACTGAACTCAGAGCTACAGCTAACAAAATCCAAACAAAGCACGGTGCAACAGTGATAGCTTGGGTCTTGATAGCAGAGAAGCAGATCCTACTGCCTTGGATGCAATATCACTTTTCTAGTTCTTTTTGCGAAGGTGCCAGATGGCATGATGCTGGTTAAGCAGGCAACAAAATTTCTGACACTGCAATGTGTAGACACAACCACCTTTGTTTTGAACAGCTAGCTATTTAGCTGAAGGGCTCTCATGAAAACTAATAGCCCTGCCCTTCACACACTGGTGTCAAGGTTTGCCATTTGTCTGAGGAAGCTGCATCCTATAGGAAGTGCAAGAGAGAATTAGTCCTTGTGTCTGTCCTTGCATTTTGAGAGCCAGCGCTTCTCCTTTTCCGCACTCATCCAAAGGGAGTTACCTTTTAGCATGGCTCTGTGTGATTGGCAGAGGCTAATTCCTTATAAACACGTATGATCAAGTTGAATATGAAATGAACAGTTTTAGGGGAAGATATTTATGCAAGATCCCCTGCAGGCCACTTACTATTCTGTAACAATTTGACATTAACTTAGATTTTGGGTAAGTGAATTAAGTCAAAGTATCTTTGACTGCAAAGCCTTATAATTCACTAACAGATAAATCAAGGACTAGCACATACAATTGTCAAAATATTTAATTAAGTGCATTAAACATATTCTTAGTTTTTCAGGAAACCTACATAAAAGTAGACCTTAAATGTATATTTTTTAATTATTACGAGAAGTTTGGAAGTCTCTATATTAAGGCTGCTGGATGTCCTTCTCTGTAAAATCTCCTGCTTTCACTGCTATAAGCATCTCTATTTAAATTGTAACTATTGTTGATGATCTCTACAGCTAGATATTCTCAAGATGAAGAGCTTTTGCAGTTAAAGTCAAACTGTGCATAATGAAACCTCCCATAGTTCACTGAAAAAAAAAAAAAAAAACCACATATGGAGTATGCCTCACCTCCCATTTCTTGAGCATTATAATGAAGAAACAGTTATGAAAAATCTCATTCTTTGGCAATTCTTCTCCCTGCTGGTATTTTTCAAGATTATCTACCAAAGATATTGCACTTCTGCAGTATCTCTCTTGTACTTCACCCTGTACTGACACTTTTGGTTTGCAGGAAAGATGAAATTTAGAACTAACTAGGTAGCTGTAGATCTAAATTATTTTCAAGTATTTTGCTTTAGAAGATAATCTGAGCCTGCAATTTATAATGCTTAAAACTGCACCAGTCTTTTAACTATGTGCAGGGTATAAGAATGAAAAATGATGGCTTGACAGTATCTGGTCCAGCAGTTCCAGTTGATTCTACCCCAGACCATAAGAAATTATAAAAAGATGTTTCTCAATGGTTTCCCTGTCTGATTTTCTCTGATACATTATATTTTGCATCATTCCAAAGGAAATTGTTTCCTTCTTCAAAGTCCATTTAAAATGTTGCCAAGTTAACCAGTTGCCTGGTTATTCTCTTGCAAATTCTTGTTTATAATTTTGCTAGAATTTATTAGCTTAGGGCTATTATGGAGCAGGGCTGTCCTGCATATGATGTTTTATGAGAACTTAACCAAAAACTGGCTGCTTGACTTCTAAACAAGATTGGGGAAAAATATATAGCAGTGGTGATATTCGTATTTTTATCTGGTTATTTGAAAATCTGCAACTCCTTACACACATAGGCATTCTGTGCAGACTGTTGGTATAACTGGGACACCAGTTCTGTGGTGACAATTTTTGTTCAGACTCTGCAATAACATGAAAGAACATGATACACACACACAAAAAGAATAATGATCTGTTCTACCCCAAATTGTAAAATACCATTCAAAGAAAAAAAAAGACCACAAAACCTTTCTTTAGAAAGATTCAGATTTTGCAGACTAACACCTAAGCTCTTGATTATTAACCAACCTACCTAAATAAGAATGAGGGTAATTCTGAACATTTACATAACATTCTGTCAACCTTTCTCATATAAATGATTTTTATTCTAAAAAAGGTATGTCAGAAAGAGGAGTGTTCAATAATATTGAGTAATGAATCTGAACAATAAAAAAGTTTGCTCACATTAAACTGTGAAAAAAAAAAGACTTTGGGCCCAGCTCCAGACTCTGCAAATACAAAGGTTTTGGTGAAGTCCCTGAGAATTTTGGGTAGCAAATGAAAATTTTAGAAGGAACAAATAGTTTTTGCTATTTAATTACACATATGAAATTATGGTATCACTGAAATCAACAGGTAAACTCTCAATGATTCTTTGAGACCACCATAGCATGTGTTGATTTGGGACATGAATGAATATGAAGTGAAACATCACCCACACTTTGGCCTAACCATGCAAACATGCAGGCAACACAATAATCCTCTTTCATAGTACTATCAGCAGGTATGAGCTGCAAAATTTTTCAACTAGTTAATTATCCCATGAATATGGCAAAACAATTTCTTCACAAACACTGTGGCTTGTATTCTTTACATTCTCTGTTAAAATAGCTAAAACATTGTGCTGTTTATGGAAGTATCTGTTTCTCCTTACATTAAGTATTTACTTCAGGCAGTATTTGCATGAGATACTAGAGGGATTAAGTATGTTTAAAGTAAAACTTTATTCATAGTTATCCAAGACCATGCTGTCATCTAATTTGTTGCTGTTTGGGAAAAACTGGCATGTCTAACCTTCATTCTCCCATTTATCAATGAGAACAGTCCAATACCCCAGCAAGAACAAAACACAAAGATCATAATGCCCTTTCTTCCAAACACATGATCCATTCTCATCAGTGCCTTGGGCAGAATCCTCAAATCCCACATCTGAGGCTTACTAGGAGACAAAGCTAACTGTGACTCAGCCAACAGAAGCCGCCTGTAAGAAGCACAGGCAGGAGGATATACAATCTTTTTTTGGTTACATTTTTCTTTTCCGTGCCCTTCTAGGCACACAGCTATGAAGGGTGCTAGCAAGCTCAGATGACAGTTTCACAGGGAATGAAAGAGCCTCCTCACTGACTGAGCAGAGTCCCACCTCTACTCTTCGCTCACCTCCAGAGCAGACCTCCCATCTGCCCTATAGCAGACAGGGTGCCTCTCTGCCTCCCCAGCTGGACTTGTCCCAGAAACTTCATGGAAATACAGGACTGTGTCAACAAAAATCTCTGACACTTGATACTGGGGTGATAAATTATACTCTTAAATATTTAATTACAGATTTATTTCATTAAAAGCTAGCCTAGCAGTTACTCATGCAATGGCCCCAATGCTAGCAATCAACCGTTCTCCTGATCAATACTGTTTTCTAAACAGGAGAAGCAGTTAGCTATTGCCTTTTATGGGCAGATATCTCGTGGCAGTCAGAAGTCAAGCCAGGGTATGAAATTAACACAAAGGCCACCTGTGATACTCTTATCTGTCAAAAACCTATTGGAAAGGTAGCCCAAAAGAACTTCTTGAAATATTAGGTGACACTGAGCATGAAAAATTTCATATTCCACTAAAAGGTTTCAAGTCACAAAAGAAGTGCCTACCTTTGGGCTATCGCTCCTTCAATACCCTGGAGAAGTACAGCTCGGGCTTTCCTGATGAACTGTGAAGCTGAGGCACAACCAGGAATTCAGGCAGGGAATTTCACTGGGCAAAAATCATAACCTTCACAGTATGACACAGACAGTAGAACTCATCCCCACAGTCAGTAAGGGTGTCTACAGACTCCTCTACATCTGGGATGGCTCCAACCATACATACATACACATATATATGTCTAACTTACATGGCCCTGAAATGTGCAGGTTCATTCTTACACATGTAACTCATGAATCTCATGAGGTTCAACAAGGCCAAGTGCCAGCGTCCTGCAACTGGTTCAGGGCAACCCCCAGATGAGAGATTGATAGCAGCCCTGTGGAGAAGGACTTAGGGGCACTGGTGGATTAAAAGCTCAACATGAGCCAACAATGTCTGCCCATAGTCCAGAAGGCCAACTCGACCCTGGGCTGCAACAAAGAAGCATGGCCAGCAGGTCTGCCCCTCTACTCTATGCTGGCGAGACCCCACCTGGAGTATTCTGTCCAGCTCTGGAGTCCTCAGCACAAGAAAGACATGAACCTGTTGGAGTGGGTACAGAGGAGGGCCACAAAAATGATGAGAGGGCTGGAATGCTTATCCAATGAAGAAAGGCTGAGAGAGCTTCTCTTCTTTTTCAGCCTGAAGAAGAGAAGGCTCTGGGGAAACTTTGTTGGGACTTTTCAATACTTGGGATTTGGACTAGACAACCTTTAAGGGTCCCTTCCAACCGAGGCCATTCTATGATTCTATACAAAGTAATCCCACTTAATTCTTAAAGCACAAAACTATAGAACAATTTAGGCTGGAAAAGACCTCCACCAACAACTCCAGAATTAGATCAGGTATGCAATTTACATTTATTTTCCTAAAAACTGCAAATGAAGACAAAAGAAAGACTGTTATCTCAACTTAGAAACAGTTCAAAAAGTTCTGAAGTGGCCTCGTCACACATGCCATATAAGACACATGATTAAAGTCTTTGTTCAGCCAATCAAGAATATTACCAAATTGCTTGTACGCAGCATTGTACATTAAATCTTGCTCCTTATAACTCGTAGGGTGACAACCACTCTTGAACTCACAAAGTTTGTGTAAGTGATCCAGCCCTACATGGAGATATCTGGACCAGCTCACCTGGAGCATGCATGTAATAGCTGTCCCATGTCTGGTGCCCACACTGGCTCAGGTGGCACCTCAATGTACTGAATTTTGTTAAGCAGGCTGACCAACACCAACCCTACTTCTGCCACACACAATTAAAGCATTAAAGGCATGGTGTGTCTGCAGAATTTTATCCCTACTTAGACACGTTTGTTCCATTCACCACACTGTGCATGTGCAGTCTAAGCTTTATCCAAGGAGCTGCATGCTGGAGAACCACATCAAATCATTCCAACTTCTATTTATCAATACAGCTGGAGACAGTTGCCTAAAATAAACATCTAGGCCATTATGTTTGTCTAAATAATGAGCTTACATTACACATTTCGAAGTAATAGCTTTGATGGAATTTAAATCCCTCTAGAGAAAAGCACTGCTTAGCCACAAACACACGACTGTTCCACAAAAAAAAAAATACATGTGTATGGATATTTTAGGCCAGAAAAGATCATTGCTGCCTGTTTGCTGTATACATAACCTAGGAAATTCACCTCTGATTTCTATATCAAGCCTGTAACAACTCCTTGAGTGAGATATTTCAGAACATCTTGATTTTAAGACAACTCAGCTCTTAGAATATACTTTAAGAATTCATTCTTCTCACTGTTACAAATATTTCCAATTTCAATTGTTATTTTATTTTTGGTTTCAGTATTTTAATTTCCAGTATGTTTTGTTGCACTAAGATGCTCAGACACCAAAATTCACAGAACTCTTTTCACTCAGGGTATAATACTGATTCGATTTTGCATAGCACCTTTCATTCAAGTATCTCAAAAATTCTTCATGAGTATTTATGAGTGTTAAGCCTCCTACAGAAAAATCTCCATTCTGCAGACAAGCAAACTGAGGGAAGAAACCAAAGATCACGCTCTCCGAAGGGATGAAAACAATATGTGAACTAGGTGCCTATGCATTATCTGTGAAGGTGGGGTCAAGCAAGCTCTCCAAACTCAGACCACCTCTGGCAAAGCCAAGAATAAAACCCTCATGGTCAGACTCTTGTGCTTCTATAGCAAGACCATTACGATATGAATACATTATTTCTAGATACTGTTCTGTAAAGTTTAGGTGTACAATTCTCTATTTAAAACAGCTCAGAAAATGCACTACATTGCATTCGCTGTTTCGATTAAATTAATGGTAATAAACTATCCAGCACAGGAATACAACAGATTTTATACATCTGGCTGCTCTTACTCCATTTCATAAAATGAGATATTTCAAGCCTAAAGAATGACAAATCTCAGTCTTCACACTAAGCCCGAAGTCACCTTGACACCTGCTGAAACTTTTACCTATGGCAGAGACAACGAAAACCTCAGCCCAGCAGTCCAGTCCCCCGTCACTCTGTGTCAATGGAAGCATACACACACAGTTGCTTCTTTTCACATCTGAAGCTGGGAGGAAGGGTTTTTTTATGGATCAATAAACACTACTGAGTAGATGAAAGAACTTACTAGGTTTTCTCCAAAATGCAGCTAATAGCTATCAGGGTGTATACCGAGAAGAGCCTTATTAGGCACAGACCTCTAACTCTCACAGCCTTTTGTCATAGGAAGCACCAGGTCAGATCATAGTAAGAGGCAGACAATTACAGAGTTTCACATCCCAGTAGATGGGATTGTACAACCAGAAGAAAGAAAGTAAATTCTCCGTACATTTATATAACCTTTCCTACAACTCCAATCTTATTGCTCAAGCACACTAGGGTGTAAAGGTTACTGAGATTTTACTACTATTTTTGAAGTGTGGGATACGGGTTTTCATCAACAGCCAGCTTTTTGCAGAATGAACATCTGACCTCCTGAGATTCACTGGCCTGAGTGTCTTTCGTATCTGTGCTAAAGTATTTCTAAAAGTTCTCTAAAAATTGTTTCTCCTGGGCTGGAAGGGACATCTTCCCCATTACGCTTCCATTAAGAGTTTGAATCACTTGTAAGAGAACTGAACAATTACTCTATATCTTGACTAATTTAATTAACCTATCATATGTTTTTATAATATTGTATTATAATCAAAGAAATTAGATGGAAAGAACCTCTCATACTTCCAAAGTTCATTCTACTCAGGCATATTAGATGTATCACGTAGAGATTTGGAAGACAGACATTTTAAAATCCAGCCGATAAAATCAACAACAAAAATACCACCTTAACATGGCTTAGATAAACTAGAAAGTCTTCTTTGCAGAAAGCACACTCTGGAAGGCTTTGGGGGTTTCCAGGATGGCAGCTTATTAGCTGAAACTGACTGTCATGGCTTTGAACTAAAACCCTTCTAGCTCCTGAGAGCTGTTCTGGCTTGCTTGTGTAATAAAGGCATGATTCACAGGAAACATCTTTTGACATTTTTGGGCCATGTAAGAACCAGCACAAGGTCCATGACTAGCTAACACACTGAATGAAATTCTAACCTTGCTGAAATACATAGGTATTCTACCTTTGACTTCACATAGCCGTGATCTCATCACACTACCAGAGCAACAGTAAGCAAAGAATAATTCAATCTGTTTACAGTGTTCTTGAGATCACAGCAGGAAATGACAATTTTTGACTTGCATCATCCAATTCTCAGTCTGTAATAGCTAACTCTCCACCGGTTTTGTGACATATATTAAAACTTCCGTTAAAATGAAGGATTTCTATTGATGTAAAATGTGAGTAACTATAGCAGAGAATCCAAATTCTTATCTCTTTGCTGACCTGTGTAACTCATACAACTCTAAAAATTAACTTTGCAGGCGTCATTCAGTGGTCCAGTATGTGGTTCCTGGCCGTGTGCACCCTAGATGTTGGCAAATCTAAATATCGTTTGCTTTCCAAAGCATTTGCTGCTCT
>NW_008621529.1:0-3092 GCF_000691845.1 Merops nubicus | reverse complement strand
AAAAGGAAAAAAGGGAACAATGAAGCAAAGGAGGAAAGGATGAATCTCCCATGATGTAAAGAGAGGAAAGAGACAGCATTCAGGGACACAAAAAACCTGAAGGATTTAAAGGACTATTTCAGAGAAGAATGGAGTAAGTCAGCTGTTATCAAATTTTTTACATAACATCATGTCCACAAGAATCTTGCATGTTGTACTGCTCTGGTATCTCATCTGTATCTAGCCTGGATTCACATCATAAAGTAGGGCTACACCATTAAGGTGCTTCTGCTGCTTTGTGTAAAGTTTAGGTGTAACTTAAACACCTAATTTGTTCCTGCTAAGAAAACTAAGGCCTATAAGCCTTCAAGTGGCAAATCCACTATCTGCCTTTTTTTTTTTCTTTTTGTTTTTTTGACAAAAGTGGGGAAATAGTTCCACAAACTCCCCACTCTCCTCCCAAGATTATT
The DNA here is from genome assembly GCF_000691845.1 of Merops nubicus. Classification (NCBI taxonomy): domain Eukaryota; kingdom Metazoa; phylum Chordata; class Aves; order Coraciiformes; family Meropidae; genus Merops; species Merops nubicus. The sequence continues at coordinate 2,643 of NW_008621529.1, read as the reverse complement.
TTTATATAAAACAGAAAGTACTGTCAGGTCAGACAAAAGAGCCATAGTAAAGTCAGAGAAACACTGAAATAATGCAATACTAGCTTGGCTACACAGCCATGTTTTTTTCATGTTCCCTCTTCATGAATTATCCAGACAGAATGGAAAGAGTTGATGCACTATAAATACACAGAGCCTGTTTCAGTAAACACAAACTAAATCCATCCTGAGAATAAGCAATAAAAATATCTGACAATATTCTCAAAACTAAAACACAAACCAAATATAAAGTGATTAACACAAGCCATTCATCAGCTTCAGTTCTATCATTCTCCCAAAGCCGTGACATGAAGTTGTACAATCTTTTGGTTTTTGATGAAAACCACAATGGTTTCTCTGGCTGTTTTTCAGATCTCTGCTGTGGCTCATATTTTGTTTTTACAGTTCAATCATTATGACTGATAATTCTTCTGAAAAACATGTGTAAAGCAAGTCACACTCAGCAACAGTCATCCTCTAGTTTGTGCACACAGTGAGCTTGTTTAATCACAGTCATTTGGTTTTACACATGATATATGTGAAAGCGAGTAAATGCTTCTTAAACTATTTATATTCTTTTGACCCAATCTCAAATTCTGGTGTTTGGTTTTTTGTTTTGTTTTGCTTTTTTTTCAGGAAAATCTCACTGCCTATAAACAGTAAGAAATGTCTAAAGCAGGGCATTTAGATATCTTATCCCTCATTCACCTCATTGGTGTTTCCATCTGAGAAGACTACTTCCTGTCAAGATGGGATTTTAGGCACAGGAATTTTAGAAAGCTGCCCAGCACCTTAACTTCCAGGTCCATGTGATCAAAGCCCCAGCTGTTGGAAACAAACTGCCTCAAGATCTTGAGGAAAAAAAATATCTTGAAAATATTAACCTAGTGCTCCTCAACAACCTCTGCAAATACTCCTTCCTCCTCTGTCTGTCTTCCATATCATGAACCAGCATATGTGGGATGGAAGATTGGCTGGAACATGCACCCAGAACACATGACCCACAGCACATCATCAACTTCATCACAGTCTAAAAGGCAAAAGCATGGTCAAAAGGCAGACAAGGAGCAGTACAGTCATGCAAGTGACCACGCCGAGTCTTGTGGTGCAATGCAGTTTTTGGTTAAGCGTTTGCAAAGAGTTCAAATGCCACAAACTTCTGGAGAATAGTAGGCACAAAAGCAGAACAGACCCCTTTTCTAGGGCCCTTTTACTGCCGTATGTCAAAGTCACTGTTGAAGATCTGAGTGTTACCCCTGCCACATCTTTTCTAAATTGCTAACCATGGCAAATGTCAATATCTGGCCTCATGGTTCCTTGTGGATTTACTGAAATACACGAAGGAAAACAGTGTTATGAAATTAACGCTGCACATACTTCTAGTCACACTACATAAGATCCACTTCTCATCTTTCCAGTTATTCAGGTAAGAGTGTCCCTGCTGCTTGGCCAATACATTGTTCACAAAGATACAGTCTTGCCCCTGTAGAACGATTGATATCTGTGGCGGCTGTTGCTATACTACTGACCTATCTTCCTGTCTACATTCTGCCTTCATAACATCATTATATTCACAGTCCTGCAGCTGTCAAAAAATGAGCTGTGTTTGCCTACAAGTTCTTGAAAAAGTGTAATAAACTGTGTCAGTTTCTGTGAGTTGCTTGTACAGCACAGAGCTACTGAACCTGTGTAATCAAATCAAATGCAGGCAGTTAGGCACAACACAACAACACTATTACTGTAACAAAATGGGAGAATTCACACAACAAATATTACCCAGACCTCCAAGAAACAGGTCTAACCCAAGAAGCCGCAAGTCCCTGAGAACTAGAAGAGTTTCAGCCACAGGCTCTTGGGAATATGGGTATTCCAAGACACAGTCTCACTGTTTAAGAGCAACATCCTTGACTAAATCCAAACCAAATGACTCATCAGAGAAATCTTCCAATACAATTTTCCGTAACATCAGCACCCTCTCCAACTTCTGTTTCTGTTCCATACTGGTTCCATACTCTCTCTCTCTTCCCATCCAAATTTACAGTTTGCTGTAGTGGACCCTCCTTGTTTCTTTTTTTCGTTTTCCCTCCCCATTTTAGAATCATAGAATGCCTGGACTGGAAGGGATCTCCAAAGGTCATCTAGTCCAACCCCCCTGCCATAAGCAGGGACCTCTCCAACTAGGTCAGGCTCCTCAGACCCTCACCTAGCCTGATCTTGATGTCTCAATTTTCCCTAGCAGATGCTTCTTTAACTATAAAATGAGACCGGCTAGATGAGGAAACAAAGCTTGGAACTGAATTCTGAAATCCATCTCTTCAGCCACAAGGCTTAATGAAAGCATATTTAACCTGGGGGTGATACTGATAATGGCTTCTCAAGGAGTTTTAAGCCAAGTATTAGACCTACTTCCAAAGCGTTCAATAATCTGGGCTGAAAATTAGCTCCTATGCACAAACCTGAAAACCCTGGATGACAAGCCTTATTCAAAACGAAACTGTGTCTAGTAACAATTAGAATATTCTGTACAAGACAAGGAGTTTTCCCTGAGACTGAGTCTAAACTCTGGAAGAAAGGACTGCAGAAACTAAGAATCACACAGACCATTTGTTGTGGTTTGAGGCTTGG
>NW_008621528.1:2486-2690 GCF_000691845.1 Merops nubicus | reverse complement strand
GCTTTGGGCTGGTCAGTCCTGCAGGAAAGTGTTTGCACAGAGCAGTGACCTACGGGCTGGTCATGGAGCCTGGTGAGGAGAGGAACGCTCTGGATGGGAGAATCATGGAGTAGTTTGGGTTGGAGACTTCAAGCTCATCAAGTCCAAGAAGAGCCCGACCCCCCCTGGCTCAAGGCTACTGTCAGGAGCTGTGCAGAGCCAGCA
>NW_008621528.1:1614-2037 GCF_000691845.1 Merops nubicus | reverse complement strand
GGAGGTGCCTCCTCTGCACACTGGGAGGGAGCTGGGCAGGGGGCTCGCTCTGGAAGCAGCACCAGGGGGGAGAGGGGCTGGGACTGGGGCTCACAGTGCTGGTGTTGTACTGGGGCTGATGGCAGCTCCTACAGCGTGCTGCTGAGGAGAGGAGAGGGGAGGGGAGGACAGGACATGGGGCAGTGGGGACCTGGCAGTGTGGGGGGAGTGGTTGGACATGTTGAGCTGAAAGGTCTCTTCCATCCAGAACGATTCTGGGGCTCCTGGAGGGTCTGTGCACAGCGTGCACACGTGGAGCCTGAGGGTGGGCACAGGGCAGCTGGAGAACCACCCAGGTTGAACGTGGTGGTGTGTGGCTGGAGCAGGGATTTCAGCAGCTTTGGGGCTGGTCTGCCCCTCCTGCCCCGTTGCCCTCCCCCCCTT
>NW_008621528.1:471-1542 GCF_000691845.1 Merops nubicus | reverse complement strand
CTCCCTTTTGCTCAAGCTGGATGTTTTGAGTGTTTCAGGCCATGGCCCCAGAGGGAGCCGAGCTGTCCTCTCAGCAGCATCCCCAGAGTGCTGGGAATTTTCCACCAGCCAGATGCAGATGCTGAGGAAATACAGAAAAATCCCTTCAGCCCTGAAAGCCCAGGGGGAGTCCTGGGGCTGCTGGCCGGAATTACCCCCGGGCCCTGTGTGGGACTTTGGAAAGTCCCCAGGAAGGGGCAGAGCCACGGGTGCCGTCCCGGGGCAGGAGTGCCACCCCCCCGGGCAGGAGTGCCACCTCCCCGGGCAGGAGTGCCCCCTTTTTTTTTGGCAGGAGTGCCACCTCCCGGGGCAGGAGTGCCACCTCCCAGAGCAGGAGTGCCACCTCCCAGGGCAGGCATCAGTGCCAGAGCTTGCCCTGGCAACATCTGGGTTGCCCACCTGTGGCTACTGGGCACCTTGGAGGGTGCAGGGACCTCATGGGCCTCGCAGGCTCGATGCTGCCTGCTCTGGACTGGCTGTGGGGTGGCAGAGGGTGCCCAGCTCAGCCAGGGTGTCTCATCACCCCTCATCCCAGCTTGGGTTTGTCCCTGCGGAGGGGAGGAGAAGGTGCTGGCCCAGTTCTGCCCCCAGAGGGGACAGGAGGCTCTGGCTGGGGCCGTCCCCTCTCCCAGGCCGTGGTGGCACGGCCACATCCCCAAGGGGATCACTTCCCCCCGGGCCGTGGTGGCACGGCCGTGTCCTGACGTGCTCTGTAGGTGATCACTCCCTTTGCTGGCCTGGAGCTGCTTCAAACAGCAGAAACTTGAGTCTTTGCAGCCTCCCAGCTCCAGACCACATAGCTGAGGTTGGAGGCACCTCTGGAGGTCTCCAGTCCCAAGTCCTGCTTGAGCAGGGCCAGCAGGAGCAGGTTGTCCAGGGGATCAGAGTCAGAGATCCAGTGGTTGGACTGGACAGTCCTGAGGGTCTCTTCCAACCAGAACGATTCCACAGTTCTGTGTTTCTGCTGGAAGGGGTGGCTGGAAGGGACCTCAAGGAGCACAGGTGACGCGCTGCCCCACCAAAGAGCCCGTC
>NW_008621528.1:0-368 GCF_000691845.1 Merops nubicus | reverse complement strand
TGTCCCCAGGAGCTGGTACCCTGGTGGTGTTGGTCCCTGGCGACTGAGTGATGATTGATTGATTGATTGATTGATTGATGTTGGTCCCTGGGGATTGAGTGGTGATTGATTGATTGATGTTGGTCCCTGGGGATTGATTGATGATAGACTGGTTGATTGACATTAGTCCCCCGAAGCTCCCGGGGGTGGGAGGAGAGGGGCGGGGGGGCCCCTCTGACCCCCATCCCCCGTTTCTCCTGCAGTTCTGCCAGCCCAGCGGCTGGCAGCTCTTCACTGAGAGGAACCCCCCGACCTTCTTCGTGGCCGTGCTGACCGACATCAACTCGGAGCGGCACTACTGCGCCTGCTTCACCTTCTGGGAGGCCGTG
>NW_008621527.1:0-506 GCF_000691845.1 Merops nubicus | reverse complement strand
TGTATCATTAGCTGCAGTGTCCCAGATTCGGAGCAGCCAGGTCAAAATGGACTCGTTTTCCTGTTTCATGAACTCTCTCCAGAGCTCACGCAGCTTGCCCAGGGATAGGGACCGGGTGATGATTTCCAGCTCTGTTTCTTCTGCCGGGAGCAAAGGTCCTGCCCCTTCCTCGTCATCCACTATGCAAACTGATTTAGTCTTGGATTTTCTTTTCTGGACAGGGGCAACTGCTATTGCCCTGGATTCTCCTTCTGGCTCCATAATGGTTTGTGTGGACACGGTGCTGGTCAATTCATTTTCTTCTCTCTCAGGCTCAGCTCTGGTTTGGGTGGACACAATGCTTGTTGATCCGTTTCTTCTCTCCTCCTCCTGAAGGTGTTGTACCATACTGAGAAGTGACCTGTAGGTAGTGGCCAGGGCCCAGCTTGTCGCTGTAAGCTGTACGTCTCTGGGGCTGTCAGTACATTTTCCCTTCACGTATCTTATTATTTTAACAGGATCCTGCA
>NW_008621526.1:0-2892 GCF_000691845.1 Merops nubicus | reverse complement strand
TGGCTCAATGGTTGGACTTGATGATCCAACCTTCCCAACCAAAAGGATTCTATGATTCTAATCACAGAATCACAGAATCAGAGACTCACAGAATGTTATGGGTTGGAAGGAACCTCCAGAGATCATTGATTTCAACCCCTCTGCCAGAGCAGGACCATCTAGTCTAGGGCAGGTCACGCAGGAACGCATCTAGACAGGTCTTAAAAGTCTCCAAGGTAGGAGACTCCACAACCTCCCTGTGGAGCCTGTTCCAGTGCTCTTGGAACCCTTTACAGTAAAGAAGTTCTTCCTCATGTTGAGGTGGAACTTCCTGTGCTCCACTTTGTGTCCATTTCCCCGTGTTCTATTGCAGGGCATAAGTGAGAAGAGATTGCCCCTTCCTTCCTGACACCCAGCCCTCACATATTTATGCACATTAACTAGATCCCCCTAAGTCTTTTCTTCTCCGGACTAAAAAGCCCCAGGTCTCTTAGCCTCTCCTCAAGCAGCAGATTTTCCAGTCCCCCAACCATCCTCGTAGCCCTTCACTGGACTTTCTCGAGTAGATCTCTGTCCCTCTTGAAATGGGGAGCCCAGAACTGGACACAATACTCCAGGTGAGGTCTCACCTGCGCAGAGTAGAGGGGGAGCAGGACCTCCCTTGTTCTGCTGCATACACTTACTTATTTACATAATTACTTAACTAGTGTAAGAGTGGATTTATCACCCTGTAAGTGCAACATATTTTAAACATACTAGACAATTATAATTATATTTTACAAAAGAATCAGACAAAACCATTTCAGGCAGATTTGCAAAAGTAACCACTCATTATCCAGTTATTCATTTTCAAAAATTACATATCCGTAATTTCATTTTGGTACAACTGCTGCAATAAGTAGTGGGAGCATGGGAAAAAAATTGCTAAAGCCATCCCAGATGAATGCCTTGTTAATTCACAAGTATCCCATGTCTTATTCTAGAACAAGGACTAAAATTCTGAAAAATCTTTATGAAGATTTGGAATTAAAACAGTTTACAGAATATTTTGAAATTATGACAAATTAATTGCGTTTTACCTAAAGAATTATTTTAACTCTAGATGCTGAAGAGCTTATGGAAGAAAAATGACATTCTGCTTGTATAGAATATGCAATATAATGCAGTATAAAATAGGAGAGTATGATTGAGACAAAATTTTAAATAATTTTGTAAAAACATATTAGTTAGGAAAAGTCAACAAAACAAACATTGATTTTCTTTGCCCTTTTGTAAATTATCATAGCGTTAAAGATGCATTTATTTGCCTCTTACTCTTTTGCTTATATCAGCATCTCCAAAAAGTAATATAAAATCTTTGTTCCATATTATGAAGCATTAAGCTATAAAAGGATATAAAACTTCTCTGTTCTCTATTCTATAATTTACATAAAGAACATTTGCACCAAAAGATATTCATCTTAAGATGGTTCATAAGAGAGCAACTGTGCTGAAGCATGGATAAAAAAATGTCTGTAAAGACCACAGGTAAAGCGTTATTAAAAAATTATTTCTGAAACCTTGAAGAGTCTGCAGACTTCCTGGGATCAATTTCAATATATCCTAGTTTGGACTTACATGATGCAAAATATTTGCTATTGCTCCAAGATGGCCTCAGCAGTCTGCAACTTTTAGAGGCTTTCGCATCTTTAGCTGTAAAAGTTGTTGCTTTTTTTTTTTTTTCCCCCTCATATTTTAATGGCAAAATTTGTCTTTGGTAGCTGAATAATGTCAAAGAATATCCTTCTCTATGTGTGCTGAACTTTCTTGCCTCTTATCTATTTGAACTTTTTTTTTTCAAATTATTGACACTGAAATGTCATTAAGAAAAGACAATTTAAATCCTTTATAAAGACAAATGTTAAATAACTCTCACTGCTCTCAGAATCTTCTCTCTTTTAGCACAGTTATGATCTCAGATAGCTCAAAGCCAGATGTTTCTCAGTTGGATGGGGGTGGGCACAAAGCAGCATTTTATGCATTTAATTAATCTTAAACAGAAAGTTTTTACATCTTCAAAGATCTATTTCACCAACAGAGAACTATTTCACCATTTAAATTATTTTAACAATTTCAGCTATTCTCTTTTGTATCTGCTTCCTCTATATACATATATATATTATACTACTACTGGTCTGCTTTCAGTATCATCCCACTACAGGACAAAATAGACATCACATCAAAGCAGCTTTGCTGCTTAGCGAGTTGCATTGGTAAGATTTGTGCCAGCAAGATCATCATGTTTTCTGAAAGCATTTGAAGAGTTTAAGCAAATTCACAGACTAATATGCAGGACAGCATGTGCTGTCATTGGTTGCTTTTTGTGCTCACAGCTTAAAAGACAATTTAGATGGAGTTGATCTCAGACTATCTTGGTTTGTTAACATCTCTTTCTCTTTAACTTGGTACATGCAAAACATACTGTGAAGCCTAAGTATGTAGCTCTGAATTAGTCATTCTGATGTTGAAATCAAACACTGTAGTGTGGCATTTAATGTCAGAATGTGCCAGATATTGTTTTGAAAGTATTTTTTTCTGTGTTTATAGAATGCTTTGCATTAACCATAACTAATGAGTTGTGATCTCTTCTTTAATAGCCTCTACTGAGGCTACTCTGGTGAAAACAGTAAATATATTTCAAGAGAGATGAGCTTTTGCATTTTTGTTGAACTAAGTATGTTCAGATTTGTTTTAATTGTGATTGAGGGTGTCTTAGATACAAGACACTCTAAAAAAAAAAATGAGTGGAGTGTGCAGTTCTCTAGATTAGAATCACAGAATCATTCAGGTTTGAACAGACCTTTCAGATCACTGAGTCCAATTATAAACCAAGCACTACAAAGTCCACTGCTAAACTACGTCACTACTGGTTTG
>NW_008621525.1:0-458 GCF_000691845.1 Merops nubicus | reverse complement strand
GTTTGGTCAAATTTTTTCAGTCTAGTTTTGTGAAAGAGAGTTCCTACTGTGGTGCAGTCTGAAGCCGGCAATGTTGAAATGTTGAATTAACAAACTTCTTGTAATAAAAGCAGAATATGGAGGAGACAAATAGAAAGATGAGAAAGAGAGAGGCAGATAAAAGAGAGAGATGAAGATAAAAGTCTTGTCAAAAAGAGCCATTATAGTATTTTTCTTGCGACTAGATTACCCAGAACTCTGTATAACAACATTCAGGTTAGATGCTGTATTTTTAAGGATTTCTCTAGTCTTCACATCCTCCCTGCTGTCCTCCTCAGAGCAAAGTGCATTTTGTAGTCACATCGTCTCAGTATTTTGAAACATTTATCTTCGGGGGTGGGGGTTAGATCAGTATACGCCAGAAAGCAACAAGACAGCTTCTAGGGGAAGAAATCATGTAGGTCTTAAAAAAAAGTACA
>NW_008621524.1:20241-21611 GCF_000691845.1 Merops nubicus | reverse complement strand
TACCCATTCTCTTCAAATTATAAATAACAGTATATTTAGGACGATTTCAGGTAAGCATATATTAACTGGCTAGATTGTTACCTTAATCTACTATATATACATTCTGTCCTGACAGTATGCAGACCATTGCATACTGTACATATCCCTTTAGTTTCCATTGGTAAGAATATGACTGAAATAATACTTGAATTGAATCCTGTTTCATTGTGAACTATTTCATATTCACCAGTCTTTGCTTCAAATTTTGTAAGTAAATACTCAGCATGAAATTATAGCATGAAATAATCAGACACAAGTTGTCACTTCATAATAATTCACCCACTGTTTTCTAATCTTTGCATCAACAGTGCTGTAGAAAATGTTAAGGACTTAGATTTATTTCTGTTGAATTTCTTGTACTTCGAGAACAGCCAAACACCATTTCATAATCCTGCACAGCCAGATGGGGAAGAAAAAACAGCTCTGAATCTCCAAGGTAAATCCTCACTCAAGAACATCTGGAACTTCTCCTGGACAGTTTCTCCATGTACTTTTCCATCCAGCTATCCTTTTCCTGCCTGTTAAATCTACAGTGGGATCCACAGTTGATTTGCACTGCAGAGCTCATTTGCAAAGAAAGGTAACAGTTTCTGAGATCTGCTCAGATAGCAAGCCCTAAACCAACTGTCAGGTTTGGACTTCTGAAAGATTATTTTCTTTCTCATCATTGCCAGGACCTTTGAGGAAGGAGAGTGTTAATTGTACTCCTGTTCCTTGCTTCTTGGGCACTTTTGGGGTAAGAAATATCTCCCACCACACAACCAGCTGGAGGTGCAGGGCAGCAGTCTTGCTGTTTGGGGCTGTCACTCCCATCCCTTCCCTCCAGGCAGGCTCAGGAGTGCCTGTTTGAAGGCATCAAGTAAACTATGCAGAGAAGACTTTCAAAGGAGGCCTTGCTGACCTAGCAGTGCAGTTCTGCTGGTCAAGGTTAACCCTACGTGATTGAATGTCTAATAGCCTGCAAAGAACCTGTCTTGTTCCACCTTCATTTGTGCCCTGAGTTACCAAACAAGAATGCTTGCAGAGTTCTTTTAGAAAAGAACAGTTTTTCAGAAAAGGCATGCCTCTCACGCAAGAAAATCTTAGAAAACAGTAAATGAGCAGTTCATTTTTGCCTGCCTACATAAAAGACCTGCACTTGATGCTATGCTTTGCTTTTTTTCAGACTGGTACAAGCACAGTGGGTTTTTCTTTCTTGTCAATGGAAACATAAATTCAACACCAGGTTTTATGCTGTGAGCTTTTAGGCATAAAAATTTTTGAAACATACTGTGACTTGTAACAACAAAAACTTGATATCTTTTCCTCCTGCAAACCTGAGTTCAAATCTT
>NW_008621524.1:5117-20210 GCF_000691845.1 Merops nubicus | reverse complement strand
CTAGGCTACATGCAAACACGAACACAGTGCTCTGATCCTGTTTTTCCTCTTTGGCATGTATCACAGAGCTGCTGCAAACTATCACGACCAAATTCCTTAAAAGAAGGGCATTTTGTAAAGGGCAGGATGCAGCTGTATTGAAATACTCTGGAGAAGGGAAAGTAAGTGGGCTAAGAGGGTGGAGGTACAGTAGGAGACGTGTAGGAAGTAGTTGCTTGGTTTATGCCTTCCATAGTAAATGTTTAGTCCTTTCCACCAGTGAATAACCAGTTTCACATAGCTTGTGCTTTTTAATCCTTCAGTCAACATCCAAACCTGAATGATCTGTGCTCTAGCAGATACTGCAAAGTGTTATGGTTTACAGAAATTATAGTTTCCTTTCAAATTCTGCCTTGTAGCATTTAATTTCACTACTGCAAACATGAAGTCATGTGACCTTTATGCATCTGGACACTAAGCCAAACTTGTTAGCAATTTGTCTGGAAGCATCAGTGCTTTGCCTTGATTCCTTAATGTCCTGGGCAAACTACTGGATTAGGGCTCATGTCTGGCCTTCCAGAAACTATGTATGCATCAAAATGGATGTGCACTGCTTTGTAAATGATGGTAGCATTTAAAAAAGATAAGGGAGAGGAGGGAATGCCTAGCTTCTGCATTCTACAATTCATTAGACTCTCCATGTCATGCTTTGGACAGATTTTAACTTGATAATATACGTTTGACTATCAGGTCCAATACTCAACCCTTTTCAGGTTCCTATCTCCCAGCTGATTTCAGTATGCATCTGAAATACACTGGAATGGAAATCTGGAATCCACAAGACCAGAATAGTTGTGATGAGGAGTGAATGGTATTTGGTAAGGAGTGTATGGTATTGATGGGAAGTTTAGAGGGAAGAAAAAATGCTGCAATGAGCAATTTTTAGCCATCTGCCCACCACCAAAACTTTCCCTCACAGAGTCTTACATTCATCCGTGGAGAACAGGCTGAGCTCATGGGAATGGCTCTTCTTATTTCGTACCCACCCAGGTCGATTAAAGGATACTACGAATATGCTTCACTCTTGTGTAACATTATGTTTCTTTGTAAGTAATCACTGGTGTTGATGGTAACATTATGTTTCTTTGTAAGTAATCACTGGTGTTGATGGTATGCAATGGCGAATGCGAGTTAAAGAGATCCTTAGGTTCAGAATGTAAAACTTCTTAATAACACAGCATGAACAACTTTGAAGACCATGCTGTAGCTTTCCTTTTATGTACAACATGTCTCTCTTTTCTATAAAAATGCAAAGCAACTGTAGGATTGCATCTTGTGTCAATAGCTAATGGTGAAGACAGAGTATGCTAAATATTTTCTTTAAAAAGGTGTTATCCTGAACTGAGTAAATTAATCTGGTGGTGTAACACTAGGATTGACTCAGAACCAACAGATGGGAGCAGAATGATCCAGTTTCTGGAGAAACAAGTACTCTTTTCATATTACACAATCTCACCAAGACACAACTGAGGTATAGTTTCTTGCAAGTAAAACCAGCTACTGCTCATGATAGTCCCATGGGCAGAATGAGAGTCATGTGCCCAAAGCCAGCACTGACAAACCTTTGTTAGCCTGGAGCCCGGTGCCATTCACAAACACTTTCATTGGTGATCTCTCCTTCCCCTGCTATTAGGTCTTCAGGCCACATTGCTGTCTTCCTGCATTTAATGTGAAAAAAAATTACCAATAACTCAAAGAACAAAGTAGCATTTAGCACTATGCAGGCATATGCAGGGGTCTGAGCAAACCCCTACATGAATCTGGTAAATTCCTTCTGTCATTACAGCCTGGAAAGCCATTTGTGTTCTGATTCCCTGTCTGACTTCTCACTCCACATGTTTAAATAGGTGTGAGGCTTCTCTGTACCAGAGGTGTAGGCACTCCTCAGTCACTGATAATTTTCCAAGCAGGAAGCAAAATCCTTGTGGCATGTAGATTTATCTGTGTTTACACAGTCACACAACTTAATTATTGACCACAACGGTATTTCTTTCAAGTGATTAACCTTCTTACATGGCATTACCTTCTCAGCAGGGTCATGTTATGCTGTGTATTGAGAGGTCTTTTGCTAACTTGGGACACAGGACTTCTTGAACTTGGATAGCAAAAGGCTGATGAATGGCCCACAGTTTCTTAGGGCTTCAGCTTCCTTTCCACCTGCTCAGCAGCAGTTACATGTCTCAAAGCATCTCCGTAGAAGACTGCTCAGTTTCCCTTTTCCGCTCCTCTCCTCCTTGTATCACACAGTTTTCTCTCAAGTTCTTTTCAGCTGAAGGGTTCAGTGCCATCCCCTGTGATTCTGTGAGGTTCAGATCTATCACAAGACAACAGAGTGTGGGAAGTTTGCTGTAAATAGAAAGGTACTGAGTTCACTGCCAGTGAGTAACTGCAGTTGTAAAGTATTTGTCCCCAAGCAGCAACTAAGATTAGCTTTCACCAGAGGAAAGAACAGGGTGAGTCACTGTTAAAAGGCAAAGGCACTAATCAAAGGCAACTTTAGCAGCCCTGAAACACAGCTGCCTCAGTGAGTGATGTTCTCTCCTGTTGGGAGAGAAATGTGTAGAGCCTAACATAATCTGCCTCATTTTGAAGTGAACTGCATCTTCCAGTTTGAACTGTACAGAAAGTAGAGGAAAATACAATGTAAAAAAATATAGTCTAGCTGAAGGGAGAAGGAAGCAGGAGTTCTGTGTTGGACTAGAGGATCTAAGCTGTATAACTGAGCTACCTGTGGTGGTGGTTCCCTCATCTGTTAGGTACCCTGCATAAAATGATGAGAGGATGCTACTTGCCAAGTCTAACTATAAGGAGGAGTGCTCTGTTCCAACAGCCCTGCAAACAGGCATAAGGGTCTGTTAACAGGACACCTCCTCCTGCAGGCTAAAAGCCTCTCATGGACTTCCAGGTCTGGAAACAGGCAACAATCACAGTCTTATCCTCGAAAAGAAAGACCTTTGGAGCTCCATCCTTTCTGCTCCCACACCTTACCTAATGAATGAAAGTAGATACCTGTTTTGGTGAGGCAAGGCTTGTCAGCGCTTTTCGTAAGTATTTAAACAAGATGAATTATTTCTGTTGCTGCAGCCATTAGCTACATTCTCAACTAGCAAGCCACTCACAACAATCAAGAAAGGCATGTGTCTGAATTAGAAAGAACTGGAGATGGACATTACCATGCTTTTTTCCTTACAGAAGGTCTGCTACAGCCTTTTAAGACCTATGTAAGAGGCTCTGCTGAAGAGCATGTTTTCTAAAGGAGACCAGAGTTGAACTCTGGCAGCCATGGATATGACTACTGTTATCGTGTTCTTTTATCCAGAATCTATATGGGAAGACACTCTCTCTTTTACGGTCTGCAAACTGGGACCATGTTGTGGAAATGACAGAAGTAATCTCCCATGTCAAGAACTTTGTGTTAGCCATTGATCTTTTCTTCTCTTATGTCAGAGGCACCAACTTTGCTCTTACATGAATGCTCACATGAAAACATGAGACCTCATGTTCTGATTAGTCTGTGAATGGTGAACTGAGATTGCTCTTTGTGTCCTTTAAAACTTATCTGAGGTGAGGGATCCCCAAAACCTCTTTGGCTGTTAAAACATGTATAGCCACTATGGAAAACTGCCTCATTTGATGTGATTTTGTTACCAGATTCCTGGATACCATCTGTTTTGTTTATGGGGCAACATTTTTTCCGTGGTCCTAGCTTGTTGAACATCACCATTATAAGCACCTGTTTGTCTGATTTCGATTTATCTCTCAGTGGCATTACTCCTGAATTTCCCTTTAGATTCATCAAGAGCCAACTGCTACAGTGCCCTCAATTTGTGGTCAAGGACACCAGCTTCATATGAGGCAAATAGGTTTTCAAGAGCTGTAAACAGATTGTACCATCAGCGTGATTGTTAAATGTCAGGGAAAAGAAGGGTCAGGTATCTGGTACTGCCAAGCACTGCAAGGTCACTCTAATGAGCCCTGTTAACAGAGGAAATCAGAGATCAGAAATTCATCATTGCCATCTGGAAACAGTGATTATAACAGCAGAATTAAAACAGGAAAGGGCACAATATGCTTTGTATTAGAATTTTCACAGAAAATCTACATAGACCCCTTCAGTGTTCTTCCTTATTTCTAGGATCACCAAAAAGAGGAAGACAATCACAGGCAAGGGCTCTGAGTTCTTTGATCGCCGGTTTGGTAGACTGAGAGCAGTTTGTAACTGAAGGGCTAAGCCTGGAGGGAGGAGGCACAGCGCTGTACTGGGCTGCAGCTCTGCCCCTGCTCTGTGGGATCAGGCAGCTCACTGAGCATCCACTGCCTTGACAAAGTCCAGGTGCTGGGAAGTGGCTGAGGCAGAAAGAGCCTCAAGCAACCCAAAATAGGAGGGTATGGGGAACCAAGCAAGATGAAGATATATGAGGAGGATGAGCCAAATGGGATGAAAGAGAGGTAAGAACAAAGCTACCACAGAAAAAAAAAAGAAAAAAAAAAAAAAAAAAGGTTTTATAGCATTAGGCTCCTCTAGATAGTGCACCTGTAATTCCAGAATGAAAAAAAACCAGTGCCTTCAGGAAGGCCACACATTCCTTCCTGGAAGACTTCTGTCACCTCTGCCAGTTCATCAGGATGCCTCTACCTTGTAGTTCAGACTGTAAGGAACTGCACAGTCTGAACTACAGATACCTGCCACAGCTACCTGCAACATTTAAGAAATATAAACTGATGCAGCAGATGGAACAGACACCCTCATCTAGATAAAATGGTGTGAGCAAAACCTTTCTTCTGCCAGTTTTGCTTTGTAGCGAGGGGTAAAGAAACTGCTAAGAAACCAGAGCTGTGACAACACCAGAGTGCTCAGCAGTGATATATTTTCCTGGAAGCAAAACACATGGTCCAAGCAGTCACCATGTAACTCATATCTTTGGCCTTTCTTTTAACACCACAAATGAAAGTGTGAAGTGTGGAGGTGGCTTGCACATTGTATAATGCCAGGACTAATGTTTAACTTCCCATAGGCCAGCTGGCCTGAAGTCCTGGAACTGAGGTTAATGCATGCATGCGTGGAACCACCACCTACTTCTGTAGAAGAATGTGTAGTGGAATCTTTCCTGTAGCACTGACAAAAAAGTTTACACTTCTGTTCGTGTTCTGTAGTTGCAATCGGGAATATTTTTTTTTTCCACCTGGAATGATGTTTTATGTCTGATCTTCATCTTTACAGTTCATTTCTGAACTGCTCTGATTTAACTGTACTGTCTGCAGTATAAAATTTAGGCTATTGTCAAAAGGCTGAATTTTGAATCAAGATTACAAATGTTTGAGCTCCCAGCAACCAAAATATACTTTTCATCTAGAGGAGGTTGTACAAGTATCTCTGAGACTTTTTGCTTTCTATGACACGTTTTGAATGGTAAGGTTATTAGCTTTTAAGTTAGCACTAACTTTGCCTTTGCAGTAGTATCTATGTTGCTATATATCAAAATCAGTAACTTCAATTTAAAAAGGCTCTACGGGCTTACAAAATTTTGTAAGGTATTTAATGCAATACTCAAGACAGTCATTCAGCCTCTCTGTTTGATTTTACAAAAGTCAGTACGTTTTTATTGTCTTATGTGGAACTTGAAGAGTTTGATGAATGTTCTTCCTTTTAAGCCAATACCACCTAACTGCAGTGGCTTTGAGAACAAGTCGTTTTCCATTTTGAACAAATGCATGAACTAATAACAATGAAAGCAGAGAAAATGGAATAAGCAGAAATTTATGGTCAGTCAGTCTTGTTTTGCTCGGTCATAGTGACGGTTTACTCTTTCTCTCCTTGTTTTCCTCTCCATGGAATATTTGACATTGCGGTAGAGTACAGAAGTTTCAGGGCCAAGTGGAAAAAATAACTTGATCAAGACTTACAAGCCCAAGGATTCACACTGCAGGTCTTTTTCTACACAACTTTGTCTTTATGTGTTCCCATATAAAAAGCAAATTCCATCACCACCTTCTTTGTGTTTACCTGCCAAAGCAGAGACTGAAAAAGTCTCACTGCATCGATCTCACCCGTTTGCTTGCTTCGTAGGCCTGGTTTGGAGTAAAGTTTCTGTTCCCTAATCCTACTGCAAATGGTAGGGAGGGTAGAAGTGGAGACTGGTGAGAAGTGTGTCAACACAAGTTTCCCTTCTCCAACCTGAGAGGATGGCAGTGACAATAAGCAAAGAAGATTGCTTACTGTCAGACACTGAAGGAATTTACTTTCTCCTGAGCCACCTTATTCTCAGCAGTGCGTGTAGTGTAAGCCGGTGAGCACAGAGGAGGGCCAGCCACAGCACAGTACTCTGTGTAAGTACAATTGCTCCTTATATTCTTTCTTTTTCTTAGAAAAGCACATTTGGGAAGGATTGTTTTAAGTGGTATTTTCTGGGCTATTTCAAAATTCAGCCTTTTCATTATGAAAACTGCATAACTGCTAGAAAACTCAGGGCACCTAGCACAGAGCAGTTCATTACGAAAGTAGATGATCCTTCCCCTGTGTCTCCCATGAGAGCTGGTGGGCCCACTTCTACAGCACTTCTCTTCACTGCAGTGAAGAGTGGAAGTGCAGGCCCCAAGCTAGCAGTGGTTTTTATACAAAAAAGTCACAGAGAAACAAAGGTTGTGATTCATGGAGGTTGCTATGATACCTGAATCGCGTAGATTGAGTGTCATTTATGGGAATGCAATCCCTGAGTGTGCAGTAGGATTTCCTTCTGCAGCCTGCAGGCAGACAATTCCGGCACTTACACTGTAGTACGTATTAAACCCCACCAACAGAATAGTATGTTCATTTGCTGACCCCTAGGCAGTACTCAGTGCAGCAGTAGTGTGGCTCTGCAATATAGTGTGGATTATATTGCTGATTTTGAGTTAAAAGTAAAAGGGAGGATCCCACTTCTCTTCTCCTTTCTACCAGGTAAAGCTGCAACAAATGCCCCCCATTACAACAGCAGTGGTGGCTAAGTGCACCACCATAATGGAATTCAGGTTTTGGATTGCCTTATGGTCCCAAATGAATCACAGCTGTGTAAGGCAGACTAAATGATAACTTTCAGTAGTCCAAGAAATAGATGGTGCTTTCTCACCCTCAGGGTCTACTTCCAGACACTATAGCTCAAAAAACAGCATTTGTGGGTAATTCCTTTGGTATTTAATAGGGAATGACAAGCTTTCTATAGAATGCTTAGAACAACCCAGAAAGCACTGCAACATGTAATTTTCTATTCAAACCTATTAGCTGCTAAATTTCTATGGAATCTTACTGACTACTTCCCTCTTCAATTCACCAAGGTTTTTCCACAGAAAAAAACTGCACCTCTACTGCAGCCTACACAGATACAAGGCAGAGTAAATCTGTGTTTAACAGGAGGTAAAAATTGCTACTTCTCTTTTCTGTTACATACAAGCAGAAGTCTCTGCTGCATAAATTCCAAGCATTTGATACGGAACAAAAATCAGTTCATACTAAACACAGCTTGCTTCAGAAAAGTAGCATTGTAGGTTAGGCTTAACTAATAGCAAAACTAAGTACTCCACAGTGTTCACAGAGGTCTCTCCAATAACTATCACCCTTAGAAGAACACAGAGAGTGAATTTATAGCTGCTGTAAAATTACTGAGGTAGAGTAATAGCACAAGTGAATTTATCTTCTGTGATTAGTATTTTTAAAAAATTAAAAAACAAAACAAAACAAAACAAAACAAAACAAACAAGCCCCCAACAAACCTCTGAAAAAGCAGTGTGAAGTTACTTCCCAAACACACAGAAAAGCCATGTTCATTTTAAGCTCCATTAGCAACACAAAGGGATAGAAGAAGCTGACACCATGCTGCCACTGGCGAGGGTGCCAAGGCTCCAGCTCACTTGAGAGGGGCTGGGGCTCCTGCCAGAGGGCCTACCAGCAGGAAAACTGGTAGTAGTGTTGTGAGAACAAGAAGAGAAAATTAATACTAAAAGCAGATGCTAGGCCAAAAAGGTGCATGAGATTACCTCTCTTCTTTATGCAGCAAGATCTCTGAGACTAATTACACTTCTTTGGTGTCATGAAAATATAACTCAGTCACTCTCCATACTGGATACAAGTCTTGTAGTTTCTGTCAGCAGTTAATTCTGTGGTGGAAGCTTTATCTGCTGGACAGAGTCCTTTGATAGCTAATTCATAGTTGATAGGAAAGACACTTAACAAGAGAATCAAATACTGGTCTCAGAAATGTTCTCAGCACCAGTACTCCTTACAGATGGTTTTGCCAGCCAAAGACTGCCACATCTCAATATGCCCCAAGACTTCCCTCTTTCCCCCACCTTCCCACCTCAGGATACCCAACACCTGGTAAGTTTTTTTTTGCAGCCTTGTTTGACAACAAAGGTGAGGGAATGAGTGCTGCAAAGCTGTCTGAGTAAGGCCGATGCCAACCACAGATTCCCACACACAACAGAGGTCCCCAGCCAGCTTACCAAAATGGTCCAAAGGTGAGCAATGCCTGGCAACCTGATTTCCTATACATGTATGCTAGATATAGTGAAAGTATGGGACAGCGGTGTTTCAGCATTCAACCAGCCTGGCTTTTAAACGGAACAGCATCTTTGTCTCGTCCTATTTGCACAATGGAGGAAAAAGCTCTTAGGATCCCTTCTCTGTGTTTACCCTTGTCTTCTGACCAAAAGACTCCCTTGGTCTCTTCTGTTTCTTCTCTGTTTCTTGTTTTAATTTTGAGTTTGATTTGTTTGTGTTTTGTGCAAACTAGTCATACAGAGAGAAATTGCTTTGTTTGATTCAGGGCCTCTTGCTGTAGGCATGCTGCATTTCTTCACTATATTTGTAATTTGGCTATTGATGTTATTGATGTTCCCAGAGGTTTTTGTGCATGGAGCTCAGGGTATCTCACAGCAGCAGAGATCTCTTTGGCAAGTTCTATATTAGAAACAAAGTATGAAAACATTCATTTTAACGTCATATGAAAAGCCTACAGTTACTGTACAATACCTGATCCATCTAATGAAAATATGTAACTATACCTGGCATAGGTCTAAAATAATGTAGATATGAGTGTGTAATTGAAATTAAAGTAATATCTGAACAATGCAACAGCAACTGTGATTACCATAATGCAAGCATTAGGAAAACAGGGTAGGATGAAGCCTTAAGAAATGAATTCAAGATGTCTAGAGGGAAAACACAGGAGCAGATCTTGGGTACAGACTAATCCTTGGCTCATCTAGCTAGTAACTCATAATTTTCATTTAAACTCTCAAAAGGGAAAGTAACTCCAAACTGGCCATGATTCCTTGTACCAGCAGCCTATCTTCTGCAGACTCAGACTGGTGGTCCCAGGGATCTGGCAGGCAATACTGGCATGGAGCCATGCAGTATTCCTTTGGCTCCTGGATTTCTTTTTTTTTTGGTCTTCTGACAAAAGGCTGTGCTTCTTCCTGTAGAAGGGTGATTAGCATTGCTCCTTCACTTATTGTTATTGCAGAGCTTAAACCTTTCTCAGACAGAAAATGTAAAAGATTGCCTCCCTGAACACCTGTTCACAAGCCCAAACCACTGCAGCTCCTGACGTGAAACCCTGCTGGCAGAGTGTCTTGTAATGGTCATCAAAACCTACTCCAGTTGCTTTAATTAAAAGTAATTGTTTTCATTGATTCTTTATCTATATGGAGCATAAAATGGTGCAGGACAAATCCCAACCTCAGTTACAGCTTCTTAAACTGGAGTTTAATAGCTGTAAATGAAAGGTAAACTGAAAGTGGTCTGTGGACTGAACATTAAGAGCACCACAGGATTTTTGCTGTGACTTCATACCGTTTTAATAAAGCTAACACAGCAATACTTTATTTCATTTAGGGGAAATGTCTGTGGGCCACAAACTCTTATTTTTCATGCTTACAAACATTTCAGTAATAATACAAACGAATAAAATATAAAGAAAGAGGAGAAAAGGCTTGTTAAAAATCCTATTTCTGCTTTTGTGATACTTTCATATTGAACCCTATTTAAAAAAAAAAAAAAAAAAAAATCTGTTCTTTGTTGCCATAGCAATAGATTCCCAGGGTGAAATTATATCATACTGCCTTTCTTCTAGGTTTCTGCAATGTGCAATCACCACCCACTCTTCTTCATTACCATCAATAATCAGCAAACCCTCATCACCCCTAGCCTCTATTCATCTGCATGTTTTGGGGTGGAGGACGTAATAGTTATTGCTTTGACAGGTGTAGAGGAGCCAAGGGAATCCTCAGTGTCCTGAGGAAGCACAGGGTTTGCTGTCTGACAAGTCCCCAGCCCGGTCCCTTCCAACAACCGCTGTGAGCACCTGTCCATCCGCAGTCCCATACCACTCACCTGCCGGGGTCAGCTCCACAACACTGCACTGTGATCTGCTGGGAGGGGTGGCAGCGAGCACCTGTGCGAGCCTGACATTGCAAAAGCCATGTCAGCTTTGAAGCAGAACCCTGATTTCCTGAGGTTAAAATGCTATTGCATTAACTCAGTGTGCCACCTCACCCCTGCACCACAACAGCCTCAAAAAGAACACCTCTGTAGCAGATCAACAGGCTGAGCAGACCTTGCAGAACACGTACCACAGCCTGAAGATTAGAACACAGTGTAATGTTAACAGACTAGTGCTAGGAAAGAAAAAGAAAATAAAAGACAATTTTAAAAAAATAAATAAATCATGGCCTCCGTATAAGTATTCTGAAACAACGTGTAAGTACCACTCTGTTGCAGTTCAGGGTCAGAGCTGCCACCTGACCTGTAATAGAAGCTCTCTGTTAATCCCCCTACCACCCACAATGGGGAATAGAAAGGGAAAAAGGGGGAGAAACTTATAGATTAGAAAAGAAAAACAACTTTAATGAAAATACTACAACTAATAATAAAATGGAATACATACAAATACTTACAGAACCAGTATTGAACCCAGCTCCCCCTGATGGCAATAGGTCACCATCACCCCCGGTGCTGTGGAGCAGCCCCTGGGGAAAAGTCCCAGGCTGGACTCAGGGGCAGAGGGGAGCTGGGCACAGGAGCTGGATTCTGGAACTCTGTTCAGGAGCACAGGGCTGGGGATCAAAGGCAGGATGGACGGAGTCCTCCTCGGATGCCGACCACTGCAGGAGCAGCAAAAGGGAGGAAGGGGCTTGACCCTCATGATCCTTCAGCTTTATACTGAACATGATGGATAGGGGATGGAATACCCCACTGGGCAATTCAGAGTCCCCTCTCCTGGCTGCTACTCCCTGCAGGTGTGGCTTTACTTTCCACCCCCCTCCATGTGGTACACAGGGTTTAGCAGTGACCTTGGTCTGCACACCAATCCCTGGTGGTAACTCCAAACATGGAGCGTTATCACTGCTGGAAGCAGACACTGTCTGTGAAAATATGCTGCTAACTTCAGACAGTGCAGTTAGTTACAGGAGCTTTAGCTGAAAAGTAAATTCACTGAACAGAATTAGTTCTGTTCTACCCCAAACCAGGACACACTCTCTCATGGAATATCTAGCCCTGCATTTATCTGTGTGGGTATTTCTCCAAGACTGGGTTCACACATGCATTTTTAACACTAAATCCTCCAAATCAATGCAAGTGGTTAAGTAGCTAATTCATGTTAAACACTGACTTTATTTAAGTTATCCTGGTTCCATTACTTTAGAGGACTGAAACAATTTATATTGATTTATACAAGGTGAAGAATGAGCCCTGGAAAAATTTCTGATGTTTAACATTACTGAACATTTTTCACTTTATTTGAAATAAAGGCTGGTGTTCTATAGTGTTTGCTTGTTTGTTTGTTTGTTTATGTTATCAATATTTACAAAATGCAATGCAACTACAGATTTACCAAGAACACTGATGAAATCTGAGCTTCCTCCTTCCTCCTCCTCCAGTCCCAGTCTTTTCCATTAGCACTGCTTTTCACCCCACCATGGTCGTACGGCCGAGCCACCAACCCACCTACCTCCCTCACTCAGATTCAGGGCTGCCTCTCCTGTTCAGCAACATTCACCAAGTTTTCAATAGTAATTTCTGGGTTTTAATGTGAATTTCTTGATATGTCTTTATTGTTCTTTCCCACTTCCTGACTTGATTTTTCACTCATTGGCCAGCTTGTAAAATATTTTTGTTTTCTAAGTATTGGTATTCTTTTGCAGAATAAAAATTGTCTTTCTAATAAGAATAAAAGTTTCTACTTAGCTCAGTAGAATCTACTGTAATTTCACCTTGCCTGTCAGTTAAGTTAGCTGCTAAATATGGTTTCAGGTGCAAGACACATCATTGTTAGTTCATGCCTTTGTTAATTCACGTCTATGGTACTTTGAATGCTTAATTCCCATTTCGTATTTCTTTATGGATATAATAGTATCTATTTAAGCAAAATGCATGTAAATAATGTATCATTTTTGTAATGACATTATGAATTAATCCTGATGCTACTATTATGCTAAGAATATTAAAATAATATCTTGAATAGTCTTGAAGTCAGGAGAAGAGTCTGGATTTGGAAAGCAATCTCATTGCTTAAGCACGTAGATAAGGATTTCACCCTTCATTCTTCAGGGTGCTGCATGCTCAGATGTACGGCCAGGAAAGTGTTTACAAACTCTCCAGCCTGTACCTGTGTGAGCAGTTGTTTACCTCACCAGATTCAGAGTTCACAATGCTATGTCTAGCATCTAGACACCCAGAACTGCTTTGCCGACTCTCAGCTAAAGATTCCTGCAAGAATTTTCCATTCTAATGGGCAGCTGTGACAATCGCTAATGAAAAATATATTGGTTTTGGCAAAGACAGCAGTAACCCCACTTGTCATACCTTTTCTATTTGTAGCTGATGAGCCACTAGAATATTTGGAGAAGGAGGGCCCTTGACTCAAGATGTAAAACCCTATCGCTGAGTATGTAGGTATACAGCAGCTGCTGTTCCTTTGAAAATTGCACAGAAAGAAAATAATCACCAAAACACAGAACAAATAGTTTACCCATCCTAGTTGCCGAACTCATTAAGGAACTTGTTCATCTCCATCTGTGATACTACAATAAATCAATTAAAGGGATACAATACTAAATGAATTAAATGCATGCTGGGAGGGATTAATTCAGCTGGGGAAAATGGATTCTACTCCCCTTTTAACAGACTCTACATCATACAACATGGGAAGTGCTCACTGCTGGCTCTCTGCTACCACAGTTGCATCCTGCCTTGCTTTGGAAATTATTATTTTAGCTCAGAGCCTTTCCTCCACATTTACTCCCAGCTTACCCCCAGCAAAGAGGTGCTATCAGGGAAACTGTCATGACTCCCTGAACCTTGTCAGGCTATCGTAGCCACTCATAGCAAAGTGGAATACACTTAGGTTGCCTTACCTTGAGTTAACAATTGCAACCAGGGGAAATAAAACAGATGGGAGGGACAAGGAACCAAAATTCAGCAAGCATCACAACCATTACATCTTTATGCCAGTAAAGTTAGAGACCAACCTCAGAAACTGGCATTTCATCATGACAGATTTTTTTTTTTCTATACAACAGGGAACTTGAAAGGATAATAGTATTTGAACAAGAGACGGTATCTCTTAATCAGCCCGTTAAGATCAAGTGTTACTTACACAACAGAAGCCTCTTGTACTTTTTCCCACCTTTTACTTGGTGAATCCAGCAGTTTGCAAAAGACAGTTATGCTTCTACCTAGCTTTCTGCATGGCATGTGCACAAAAGCACTCTGCAGGACCAGAGTGTCTCATGGGCAGTACTTGGGCATGACGTGCAAAGAAAACTGAGCACAGACTTCAAATTTCTCTCCAGAATCTACAGCACAAGTGTTTCATTGCCTGCTGTTTGTGTAGGCAAGCTAGGTGGATGGAATGTATGGGCATGAAGCATGCCAAACATGATTACTCCATCTCCTAAACATCTAGATGACAACTCCATGTAGACACTGTTGTAGATTCATGCTTAGGGATGTTTTGGTTTCAGAAATGCCCAAGTACACTGAGCAAGTGCTGCAAGACAATCAAACAGACTTTTTTTTTCTTTTTTTAACATGGTAATGATTTCACATATAGCCATTTCACCAACAGCTGGAGAGTGCTACCCTCTTAGCACTTCCCCTCTAGCTAGCCAGGGTGCCAGGCAGCTGCTAAGTTCATCCTGTGATTTTCAAACTGCTGCCCTTGATGACCTAGTATTTTGAGGAACCTGTATCCTGTACTAATACAACAGAAGAAATTTCCCACACTTTTACCTTTAAATATTGCTGGCTCTATCTGTTCTGGTTTAGCACTAGTCAAGTCCTGTGTTATGAGCTATACTCCTACAAAAATTGTGACAGGCACATGCAAGCGCCAGTGTAAAGACGGAGTTTTGGATCAGCCCAGTGTACAGATTTTGAGATTCCCTTTGTGATTGTTCCTTCAGAACAGAAGACATAATAATGCTAGCTGAAGTAACAAGGTATTTAGTGTGGACTCCCCAGCAGTGCATCTGTCATGCCAGACCTACAGAGACAGGAAAAATTTGGGGCAGCAGCTAGAAGCATTAATGACTTTACATCCCAATTTTCACAGTTCATCTTCAAAGGAAACACCACCATGTAGGTGTCTTGGCTCACAGGAAGTGAGAGAGGCAGCCCTAGGGAC
Source organism: Merops nubicus (assembly GCF_000691845.1). Lineage (NCBI taxonomy): Eukaryota > Metazoa > Chordata > Aves > Coraciiformes > Meropidae > Merops > Merops nubicus. The sequence continues at coordinate 5,511 of NW_008621524.1, read as the reverse complement.
TAACTGGAATAAGGAGCCAAGCATCAGGGTAGCATCTTTCTTCAGTCATCATCACTCACTTCAAGTCCTATGTTGTGCAAGTCAGACTGATCCTACAGACACTCCACACATATGCTTTAGCCTTGCTTAGCTAAAAAGGAAAATAAATTACTTCCAGCAGTTAAATACATATCCATGGTTTGGGGGTTAAACACCATATCCGGCCTGCACTTCCAATGCCTTATATCTGTAAAATGATTACATTAAATACTACTCAGCATTTATTTCTAAGATAAGACTATGAGTGCTGTATTACCGTACAATGCCAAAGGAATTTGAACCCACAAGTGGCTTTGCCAGGCAGCGAGCCAAGGCCAAGTGTCAGCAAGCATGTTTCCCTTCTAACAGCTGACAT
>NW_008621524.1:0-5086 GCF_000691845.1 Merops nubicus | reverse complement strand
GGAGGAAAGTGGTGTGAGAGGTTTGGCTGAGTACAGCACCAAAAGATACAGCCACAGGCGCTACCCCTCTGGTCCTCTTTGCCTTCCACATGCTTTCTTTAAAGCTGGTTCTCACCCCTGGCAAGTGCCATGAGTGCCTCTTCAGCACCTACAAGCATGCAACAACCCTCGCTGACACAGAGAGGCATAGCAAAGCATAATTAAAGCAAACGGTATTTGCAAAGCATCCAGAGAGCATTGAGTGAAATGAAAATGGTTATATAAATCTAATTGCCGTTATTAGCTTTTTTGCTTTTATGTATACACCTTGATTTTTTTATTTGTCTTGTGATTTGGACTGTAGAGCCTCCCTTAGGAAAAGAAAAAAGAAGAAGTATACACAAAGACAGGACAGCAAGTGCTGCCTTGTCCTGTCATCCGTTACCTCTGGAAGCTTACTGACCCAGGGGCATATGTGTTCATAGTATCATATATTACTGATAGGTCTGATGAACTTTCACATTTCACAGCTTTTTCAAAGCTGAGTGGCAGAAGTTCTGCTCCGTATTATGCAAGAAGCTGATACAAAGCTCATATTTTTGTGACAGTCAATATAATAAATTATGATTAAACACGCCCATCACAATTCTGAGATGTCAGTTGAATTCAAGGTTTGTACTGCAATATACTGTACAAATAAGGCCTTCAATGTCACTATAAAATTCTTGAAGTACTTTGAGGATTACCAAGGACTTAGAGCAAGTGCTTTCTTGATTTCTTCTTTCAAAGATAGGTTTGGAGTATTCTTTGGTCTGACTGAAGAAAGTGTACTAAACATGCTGTTACATATTCAATTGGTTTTGTTTTTGCAGGAAATCAAACTCTTTGAGCTCAGAATTAAAAAGCCAAAAATACAAAGGACTTTCTCATGATACTTTAGAATACATATTTTGTCCCATGCAATATGAAATATTCCACTATTAAAAGTAGTGTTTTAACAAAATGTTACAAATTACACATTTACCTTACTGAAATTACACATTAGCAAAATTTTTGTCGAAATATTTTGACTTAGAGTGAACCTTCTTTTCAGAAAGAAATGGTTCTGCCAAAAATTTAATCATTTGCAGTTTGTTTTCTGTTAAATAAATACACAATAACACAGAGACCAAACCTACATGGGACAATAGTTACAGAAAAACGAACTCAAAGAGATGTAATTGCTACTTATTTCTTATTGTGATTAGTGGTTATTCTTAGGTCATTTGTCAGAGGCTTTTATAATCTTAATTCCACTTCAGGGAAGGACCCACCCACCACAGGTGTGGGTCTTCCTTTTTTCCATTGATGGCTTGAGTTTTCCAGTGGAGAAGAGCTGCCCTGTGAGGACACCATCACAGACGGAACGGCTTACGGCTTCGGAACACAGACTTCAGAAGTGCTCTGGATTTGGGCTTTGGCTCAGGGAGAGGCTGGAACGTGTGCATTTAAGCCCTCAAGTGGTTCAGATAATCTCCTGCTCGCTGGTCCGAGTCAGGCATTCAATTAATTGCCTTGCCAAATAGAGGCTTCACTGGGGGACATACATGATATGGGCCCCTGATGAATAAACACATGAATTAGCAGATCCTAGATTAGCTGCAACTCTCTGGGGGAGATGAAACACTTTTTTTTTTTTTTTTAACGAGGAACTGACATAAATACCTAAAGAATATAAGAGACTTTAATCTTTCTGTGGTGCTTTCTGAAGAGCAATGCTGATAATTTTCTATGAACTTGACTTCTATGTTGCTTTCAAAACACAACAATTAAATGAATTTTAGGATTTTTTAACAAAATAGTGGGTGTTTTTATTGCTTGAAATGCTAAGGAGTGATTTTTTCCAGCCTTCAAAATTTACTTTGCACCACTTAGTTGAGTCTAGTTACAGTGCTTGAAGTGTTGCCTTGTGAAGCTACAGATAGTGCCTTCTTTGTCAGCACCTTCAGGCCTTTGTGAAAGGAATCGATGGATTCAGTCTGTTTTCTGAGGGAGGTAGCCCTAATCACAACAGTCAATGGCACAGCTTGAGCTCCTTTTGTTGGAAAAATGCTTTGGATTTACCAAAATTGAGTGGCTCTGTAACACTAACAGTCACCCTCCCCTTCTAGTGTCATCCCTGGTTCTCTTGGAAGAGCAACTTCCAGGGGCAATAAATAGACTGCCTTGTGAGAAATTAAAATAGGTAGGAAGAACCTACAAACCAGCACTGAGAACCTCACACACAACCCAGGAATTGCTTTCACAGTTGTGTCATTCATAAATGCTGATCTCTTAAAAGGAAAACCGTACACAGAAGAAATAATAGCTTGCTTGAGTAATTTATGTTCTTTGCCATAATTAGTATCTTACATTACTAAGAAAGACATTTTATGTGGATAACAGAAACAAATCAGACAGTGATGCTGAAAAGATTTTTCCTGAAAAAAATACACTTAATATCCCTCATCTGTAACTTTTATATAGAAATGGCTATGTAGATTCAGTAGCCAAGTGACTGAAAATTTCTACACATCACTTGAGTTCCAGAAATAATGCAGCTTTCCTTTTGTGTGACACTGCTTAGAGATGCTTTCTGCAATTCTGAATTCTTTGTAATATTAATTGAGAAACTTGTCCTGGTTCCGTGTAAAAAGGGGTTCAGGGCAGGACCCACACGGAACAGAACTATGTACTCGCCTCTCCCCCACCCCCTCGAGAGAGAGAGAGAGACACTTTTTTAAAAAAATGAAGTATATTGTTCAACAAGGAACAGAAAACAAAAAAGGGAGGTAAGGAAAATAATATATATAAAGATCAGGGGAATAATACAAAAGATAAAATATACAAAACCCTCAGAAATGGTTCCAGGGTCCCACGGAGTGAAAGGAGAACTTTCCTCTCTGAGCTCCAAGGCCGGAGTGAAACAAGAAACCACTCCCTGCCTCTTATCAGAGTGTGTGTGGGAAGGGGAGGGAATACAATGGTTTCACCCCCACCCGGGGTCCTCCCAGGTGCTGGAAGGTCACGACCCCATTCCAAGCCTCAAACCACAACAAAACTGTTGTTCTTCTACATAGAAAATACACTTGAACCACTTCATGTAATAAACTGGCAGGAATAAATCACTCCTTTGAAAACACATTTGTTGTTATTAATCGTGCTCCTGATCCTCTTTCACGCTGAAATAATCTTACCGACATCGCTATCAGTCCTGATTTATAAGTAAGGAGTTAATGCCACTTTATTATTTACATATATTTTACATTATATCACAATAAACAAAAAACACTCATTGGCTTGAAATCATGGAGATTTTGCTACTCAGTTTATTAGGGTTGGATTTCATCCAACGTGCTCCTAAAGCTGTAAGTGTAAACCACAATCACAATTTCTGAATTACATTTGACAGCAATTTCAAATTATTTTTCCCTGTGTACTACATGTGAAATCCAGTATCGTCCTTATGGAAGTCAATGAGCATTTTGAAAGTATATCAATAGGGCTGGGTTTTCACCTAGATTAAGTGTTCCCAGACTGCAAGATGAGTGCCATGAGGAATAGTCAAGCCCTTTCAAAATGGACTACATCAGACATAGCCAGTTAAGTATGTCTCAGAAGAAAACGGAACAGCGATTCAGGTGGCACACATCTTCTCTTGGGCTTGCATATTCCTTGGCACAGATGTGCTGCCCTGGCCGTCTTCATGTGAGTGGAGCATGGCTCCTCCTCATGCACACAACATGGTGACTTGCTGCTGCCACAGGAGTCACCAGCGCAACTCCTAGGTCCCCTGAGGGGCCTGAACCATGAAATTCAGGCATACCACACAGGCAACGGGAGCAAGCGTCCCCCTTCAGACAGGGTCATTAAATGGAAGGGAAAAGCCAAACATTTTAATTTTTCTGTTGATCCTGTGCACATTGGTAATGATCTCAGTTACGGTGTATTGATTCCAACGTATCTGCTCGTACTCCAATCAATAGAGACATTCCAATTGCTTCAGTTAAAGCAGGGCTGGGTCATTAAGCAGCAACACTGAATTCTGTGTTTGAGTAGTGCTTACAATGCAAAATATATGCAAGCTGTAACAAACGTTACTCTGGTATAAGCTCAGAACCACCACAAAAAATCCCAAAACAAAGAAGTTAAAAACAATCAAAGGTCAAGCAAGGTTGGAGTGCTTTAAATTTCATGGGCTGTCTCCACTTATTGTCCTAATTTCCAGGAAGAATCTTTAAAACCAAAATGAACTTTTGAACCTGTATCCCGTGTTTGTTCAAAACACTGATCTGCATAGAAAATCTGACAACCTGAACTGTGAGTCATGACTTTGAAAACTTGTTAAATACACATAAGGTGGGCTAAAGACAAGGCACAGCATCATGTCTACAAATCAGTGATGGGTACATAGTTCTGAATGTAGCTCAGTCTGTGGAGGTGTGACCAAGCTCCTGTCTTCAAAGATGGCTTTGTGTAACTTCACATCCAGCAACCCATCCAAACGCGCTCTCCTCATTTTCCAGATGACATTGGTGGAGGCACAAACATTTTTGACACTTGCTGAAGGTCATGCTGTGACTCAGAAAATTTTGGGGCTTCTTTGCCTGTTGCTGTGTACCTGAAGAAGGCCAGGCTCTCTCAAGTGCTAAATCAAGTAAGTGTAAAATCGTATGATGGCATTGAAGTTTTTTTTACCTTTGATGAACAATTTTCCTGACAGACCTCAAGAGTTCAGACAGAAGTTAAAAGCTATTCAGTGACCTGACATCGCATACTCAGTGAAGGCTGAGCAACATAGATGGGAGGAAAACTGAGAAAGTAGGAAGAAACTGGCCTCCAAGATGTAGGCAGCAGCCGACGCTCCACCTTAGCAGGGGACGGACGCCCCACAGGAAACATCGTGCGCTGGAGAGCGGAGCCCGGGCAGCGGCAAGACTCGAGGCGACCGGGAACTAACGTTAGCAAACGCCAAATACCGGGCGCGACGCTCCCCAGAGACAGCTCAGGGTTTCTGGCTTTAAAGAAAGGTTCCCAGTTGTCGCCTGGTGACCGACGAGTACCTGCGAACTACGCTGAAACGCTCCTC
>NW_008621523.1:0-9794 GCF_000691845.1 Merops nubicus | reverse complement strand
AACTATGTACTCGCCTCTCCCCCGCCCGAGAGAGAGCGAGAAGACACTTTGGAAAAAAAAATGAAGTATATTGTTCAACAAGGAATAGAAAACGAAAAAGGGAGGTAAGGAAAATAATATATATAAAGATTAGGGGAATAATACAAAAGATAAAATATACAAAACCCTCAGAAATGGTTCCAGGGTCCCACGGAGTGAAAGGAGAACTTTCCTCTCTGAGCTCCAAGGCAGGAGTGAAACAAGAAACCACTCCCTGCCTCTTATCAGAGTGTGTGTGGGAAGGGGAGGGAATACAATGGTTTCACCCCCACCCGGGGTCCTCCCAGGTGCTGGAAGGTCACGCCCCCATTCCAAGCCTCAAACCACAACAAGTGTCTTTAAGATTTAATCAGATTTACACTTAGATAAGTATTTGGCTGCTAGCTGAGTTCAAAACACAATATTAATTTTTATGAACTTCAGGAATTTTGCTATTCTTTAATCTATCTCCTTTTTAAAATATTGAATTTTACTAAAGCTTGTGCTTGAACAGAGCAAAAGTTTTAAAAAGACAAAAAGGTTTGAGATGGAGGCTACCCTGATTATTTTTTTGCCAGAGCTTTCTTCCAGGAGGACTCCCGAGTTCTGATACTATGTTCTTTGAAATGAAATTGTTCAACATATAGATCAAAGTTACCTGATGTTTTAACAGACACATTAGCAGCTAACCCAAGAACACTGACATTTAGCATCTCCATCACCCTCTAGTCTTTTTGAGAAAATTATTTTTTGATATATTTGTGACAGGTACTTTGGCATAACATAACTGTCATAATTAAGTTTCATTATTTTATTTTAATGGAAAATAACATTTGGGAAGTTATGTTCAAAGGTAAGAAAAGACGGCAGAACAGGCTACAGAAATCAATGTCTTCTGCTACTGTGATTGCACTTTTGAAAATATTGCAAAAGTAGTGAAGGTACTAAATCTTATTTAAAATATCTCCTTACTTTGTATCACAGTTAAAACAATACTTTTCATTTTGAAATCTGTGCAAGCTCTCTAAAACCCAATTTTTTAACAGAAAGTTTAAGGAAAGTATTATACAAACAAGTGCTTAAGTGTAGAAGTCAGTTCCAGAACAATGAACATTTCTGCTGAAGTTCTCAGGAAGGATGAATCCTGAGAATCAGCCAAAAGATGAAGAAAGCTTTTGGGAATATGTCAACAAATCTTCATCTGTTTCCTGGGGGTCGCCAGTTGTTTTCAACATCTCCTTTTTTTTTGTGAATGTGATTTATAATTTAAACTGTATACTGACTTTTATATGTAGAAATTAAACAGAAGAAAACAATTTTCATGTCCATAACATCTATGGTCTCTTCTCTGACTACTTACTTTTCTTCTATAGCTCCCTTTTTTTTTTTTTTCTGCAGAATCCTTTCCACTTTTATTTACACACTTAAAGTGACAATGTTTAAACAGATCAATGTTCTTACTTTTTGTGGGCATATCTCCGTCCTGCAAAATGAGATCTGAAAGATCTGTTCAATAGCCTGTGACTGCAAATACCACTTGATCTAGTTTAAAAAAAAACAAACATAAATTAAAAGCTGTTAGAAATCTCTTTTGCAGAACACAGAATTCTTTTGAAAAGTTAAAGTTAATTTCTAATGTGTGTGCTTGAAAACATGGAGAGAAAAAAAACAAGTTGCGTGAGGACAAGGTTGACTGTCCTGGATGTTGCATAATCTGTGTGTGATTTATATTTTAACTCATAAGTGCAAAAAGGACATAAGAGGAAAAAGTGAATTTCCAAAACTTGACCTTTATGCCAACACTTCTGTATAATGTTGTAGCATGCATATTGCTATTAATAATGGAAAAAATTTTTCTTATCTTACATTGTGGATGAAAAACATAAATTGGATTACTCCAAAACCCTAGTAATAGCACAATGTCTATCTAGCTATTCATTTATTTAAGAAATGTCTGTTCTGTGTATCTGTCTAGTGCTTGATGTGTTTATTTCCACATGTTTTTTAGAAGGCCAGGGACATTTTGTTCAGTTATTTGAGAAGTAGTGTGGATGTTTGCCATACTTGAAGATTATTTTCATACCTCCTATCAACATGTAACTTAAGTTTACTTGATCCATGCAAGCAGAGCCATTGATTCTTGACTAGACATTTGCCTAGCTATCTTCTTGAATTAAGGTCTCATATTGGAAGAGGACCAGTAACTGCTATTAGCTAGCAGCAGATGTTATTTTAAGATGTGAAGAGGTATTCTAGGCACTGGTTCACTAGTCAATTTGGAAGAGATTTCCATGTATTGCTATAAGTATGCTGCCTGAGCTGTGGTGAATATCCATTTAAAAGTAATTTAGTGTAACTAGTACCTGTTACCTGTAGCTTCCCAGAAGCAGGTAAGAGTATTTAGAAAGAAAAATAATGTGCAGTTGTAATTTTCCAGGCATTCCTTTCTCCTTCTCAAGATATCTTTTAAAATCAGTATTATTTGCTATGTCAGGGTTGTTATACAGGGAAATTTGACTTCATTTTCTCAATCCATGTTAATGCAGTCTATGCTACAGTCCACAGCAGCAGCAAGCTACCAGGGTAGAAATACTATATTGCAAACTGCCTGGAGATTCTTGAATTTCCATATTAATAGAACAATATCTATCATCCTCCCAGTGAGTAAGACTGAATCGTGTGAGGAATGAGAGAGGCCTCTCTCACTAAGCTGTGTATGGATGTCTCCTTGAAGTTCAGCTTTTATTTCATTTGCCAAGAGACAGTAGTGGTACTGTTAGTGTCTTGTAGGCCTCTGCTGCTGGAATTGCCATCTATGATGCAGTATGTTTTAAAATAAAACTGTGCTTCTATCTGCAAGGCCAGCCTGCAATGTAAAGTCATATTCTTTCTGGTTTGTACACCACCACTAATAGAGCTGCTGCTGGAACTTAGTCAAGAATTCTGTTGATTCAGAAGCCAGTTAAGAAACTCCCAGAACTATGTTGCATCTGCAACTATGAGTAAAAGTTTATTTATATTGATCAAGTGACTATGTATGCATATGCATCAGATAATTTCAATGAAGGAAGATGGAGCTTTTCCAAGTTACTCCTGATTATTATCTCACTGGGTAAAGAGGGGCTACCATTTGCACCTCAGCAGACTATTTTGCAATTTCACAGTATATTGTGTGGTAAATTGTAATGTGCTGGAAACATAAAACTTCTAAGACAAACACTTAACTAGTTAATGCTGTTCAGGCATAAATCGTTTGTGTTAATCAGATGTAACAAAACTCAGGTAACAAACTAGGCAGCTCATGTAGGCAAAACTGGTAGACAGTACATTTGACAGCTGTGTAACTCTGGAACAGATACATATGCCTCAGATTCTCACTTTTTTAGTCAGATGCACTTCTAATACTGAAACCTTTTTTAATAATGCCAAGGGTGGTTGTGTTTTCTAATATAATGTCTGAAATATAGGCTTGTTTTTTAACTTAGCTATGCCACCTTGTGCAGAAGCTGTACACAAGGAATACAATACAGGTATTTATCTGTATTACTCATCAGCTAGGGAATACAGTCAGTTCAGTAGGATCTCTCATTGACCATTGATACTGTAGGAATACAAAAAAACCCCCACAGATTTAGCAATAATATTGTTGTTCCAAAAGCGGATTCTTTACCCGGTGTGCAATATCCAATCCACACACAGAGACGAGATATCGTGTTTATTACAGTCTTGTGCAGGATCGGGTGCTAGCAGGCTAATGCCAAGAGAACTAGCCCACCATAGTGTGAGAAATAATTTAGCACAAAACCAGATTCCAATTAAATTTAAAATTTATTAAACAAACAAAAGACAAGCAAACAGCACTGGGTGCACCGGGAGACTCTGCTCGACCAAGACGCGCACCACACAGTCCCTGTCTCCAGCTTTTATTGTCCTTGTTAATACATATCCATTAACAGGTGGGTCTATGTAAATTAACTCCAAAAAACAGGTAGGTCTTCTCTGAAGCATGTTCTTTTCACCTCTTGGGGTCGCCTTTGCTCCCACCTGGTGGTTGTTGGATGCAGTCAACAATCTTCCTGGGCTCCCCGTTTAACAACTTCAGGTTCCACGGATGCCTTTACAAACTCCCCTTTGTTTAACATTAGGTGGCCATTAACAGAGTCAATGCAAGCCAGCACAACAACAGCCAAGTGACAACAAACAAGGAACCAGAACTAATTACCTTGCTTTTTCTCCAGGCCCTTAGCTATACAAAAACAACAGAACCACACCTCACCATGGCGCCCCAATTTTGACACGAATCAAGTGAACGTATTTCACATTTACTAATTATTCCATTAAGTTTACTATGTTCTCTATCACTTGCATGGGTTTTTTATATATAAAACTATAGCTCAGGCAGCTGGGGATGAATGGCTGCTAATTCTTCTCTCTGATCTTCCAAGTTTGGGAGGTTTCTCCATCATGTCCTTTTTAATCCCTTCTTTCAAGTTAGACTGCATGGACTTGCTATTGTTGTAGGAAGGCAGGCTGATAATTCTCTTTGGAGCTTTCTATATATTCTGGATAGAGTTGTTTTGTAGCTCTAAAGGCTGCTGTGCAGTATCCTAAGATATTATAGAAAGAGAGAGAGAAGAGACTTACTTTGACCTTAAGTACATGTACACTTTCCAAACTGACCTGGTAAAGGTATTGATGACTTTTGTTCTCTGCCATAAACTTAGAGATCTGAATATTAGAGAAGAACATTCTCCAATTGTTCCCTTCCTTCATTTTGCAGGAAAAATGTTAAAACATCCATGTAACATAGCCTCGCAATTTTTCTGTGCAAATAATCAAGCACTCTAACCATCAGCAGAGGGCAGTATTGAGGTATAAATAGATTAATAATAAATTGCAATTTTAAAAAAGCGTTGACGTGTTGTCACTTTTCCTTCATAAAATGACAGAATAATTTACAATGAAGATCATTGGGTCAATCCCTGGCCAGTCAAATTCAAAGTTAGATACAATCAATATGGTCATGATAATGAGTCTGTTGTCAGGTATTCTATATCAACCTGCAATCATTTTTCTCTCTGAACCACTTTTATATCTAGTTGTGAGACTGGATGCAAAGCATGCCCAGTGCTAAGTGTAGTCTTTTTTGTCTGCATAATGCTAGAAAAAAAAAATGTTTAGACCTTTTTGTTTACATAATCAAAAAAAAAAGGTATTTTTAAACAATTGCTCTTATGTGTTCACATCGACTTTAATAATAGGCAGGCATGTAAAAAGAAAACCCAAATCAGTCTTTTGAGTATCTTCTCTGTTATTTCTGCAAGGTAAGATTGACCAGCATAGTTATATCTATGTAGCTTCTGTTGAAATAGTGTCTTTTTGGTTTTTTAAGTATAGTTTCTACAGTATTTGCTACTCACTTGTATGACTATGGGTTTTTTCTACACCTTTTTTAGAGAGCTGAGATAGTGATAGGAAGAATTAACAAAAGCAAATATTGTTCTCATATTTAAAAACTTTTTTTTCGAGGTGTGCTGTATTGCATTTGTGTGCAGATAAATAAAAATCAGAGGCTTCAAATCAGTAAGTTTTATTAAGGAAATGCTTTCTTTTAATATAAACACAGTCCTAGCCTGTCATCACTACTTGAATTAATTCCAGTTCCTTATTCCAATCTGCTTGCTTATATTAGCTAAACTTGTATTGGATAAAATGGTAAACTGCAGTATTTTCCTACGCAATTCTGCAGTACTTTTCAAAAGGGTATTTGAGACAAAATTGCAGACTTCTAAGCTGTGAAACAAATGTGTATTATAAAATACTAAGCATGATACATTAAGGAGTTTATTGACATTCAAGTCACATAAAAGCACTTCTGACATTTATTTAAACCATTTAGATGCAATAATATTGTATTATAGTTGACTTTAAGACAAATGTTTTATTACTGTGTTCAGTCTGAGAAGCAATGTTTTTACATCTCAGTGTCTAGTTTTGAATCTTTTTTTGACAAACTATTAGTTAAAATATTTATTCAGACAAAATATTTGTTTCTACATATTAAATAGAACTGCTAAAAAGGAGAACATCTGTTTTTTAAATTCTTCTTGCTCCTATAAAAATTAATACTAGGAGTTTTGTTAAGTCACTCTCATGAGTAACACAGGTGTTGGCCTATTGCTCTAGATGTGAAACTGGAACATTTCATAAAAACATTGGCCTCTTAAAAGCATTTTTCTCACTCAAATCAACCAGGTTTGAAAGCTGTTTAGCTAAAATTCTAGCTCATCTCACATGGCTGGCTACCCTTTAAATGTAAGCAGTGGCGCTTAGTTAAATTGGCAGTTCAGATTTGTGGCAACTTTCCAAGCAGATCAGTTTAAACTAGCTCAGGCAAATGACCACATGAGCCTCTTGCATTCTTGTGTGTTGCTCTCCATATGTCCTTGCAAGAAAAAATCCCAGTTGATGTGAAATTCGGTGCAGTGCTGCAGGCACCTTAGGTGGGTGCAGGTTAGGCCTGAACTTTTTTGTTATCATTACCCAGCAGAGCTTGAGTACTGTATGTATTTTGGTTGTGATCAGAACTTTGGCAGGGATTATATAATGTTTTAAAAGCGTTACACTGCTTCAAGGCCTACACAGCTTGCGTGGGCCTAGTTTATGTACTGGCACTGTGCTTCCCAGTATCTCCAGTTCCTGTAGCAGAATGAGACGGCTCTTTCTGCCACCGTTAAAATATTTCAGTAGTGTAAAAGTTGGAGGATACTGAAGATCCCTTTATTTTTTGTTTAGATAACATGAGAGAATTTTTTTTTCTATTTGCTTTCAACAATAAAGATTTTACAGTAAGCATGCAGATGAGTAGCACTAGCTGTAGAACAGAGGTAGGCATAAACATCTTTGAAGGTAATGTGGTAATTGTTTAATGTGATGGCAGATGAAGGCATGGGGGTGAGAAAGTACTTCTAGTAATGAGTTTTAAATTATGTACAGTGTGGAATACTTGGAGTCATGCAAGTCACAGAACAGGAAAAAAGTTTAGGACAACTGCTAATGACGGTAGTCATTTTCTGAGTACTGACTGAGACTGTATGATGGTTGGGCTTTAAGCAACACAAAATTGACAACTTTGCAGCCCAAGTAGTGCTAGTGTGGGAAGGGCTTCTCCTGTAAACTTGTATCTATACTGCACAAAATGTAACTGAAAATAAATACTGGGCACAGTGTGATGACCAAACCAAGGTTTGGTTGGCAACATGGAAGTTAATAATGCCTTTGCTTAAATTGTTCCTCGTAACTCCCAAGGAACAGTGGTGAACACCATTGTAAACAATAGCACATTTAGCACTCCTGCTGACAGTCCCTCTTGCAGTGAGTGTTTGGAGTGTTCTTGGTGAAAAGGAATGCAAGGTCATCATATGATCTAGTAACTGAAAAGAGGTGCAATATGCAAAGTTCTGTGGCAAAGTGGCAGAATTGTACCTGGTAGAGTATGAAAGGGGCATATCCCTAGTGCTTTTCTACAAAAAGTAATTATTGTAGTCGTAACCTTTTTGAGGTCACAGGTATTCTGACTGATTACTCAAGCACACAGCACTATAGATCCTTCATGTAACATCCTGTGTTTTGCTTTTCCTCTTCTGTCCACCCCAAACCCTAGCATGTTGCCCTCAAATGGTTGCCAAGTAGTTTTGTACTTACACAATGAGATTTTATTGTGTATTAAAAAAAAAAAAAATTAAAAAATGCAGTTCATTTAATTTTAAGTGACAAACCTTTCTTCAACTTCATAGCAAATTATAGGGAGATTTTTGTGATATTTTCTGTTATCTTAATGTTATAAAGTTTAGTTGCCACTCTCCATGAGAATGACTAATTACTCTCTTGCTTAGTTTATATTCTATTACTATTCTAATGGGATTAGTAGGGAGGAGAGGATATTGTTTATTTTTACTTTCCTCTGTAGGGCTTTGTTCTGTGACACTTCTCTGTGAAATTATCCATATGTTTCCTCAGTAGTTTTCAAGGAAGCTTTAATTCATTATTGTACAGAAAAGAATGATATCCAAGGTGCTGCTTTTGTTTTGGCAACTTTAATTTTGTTCCAAAAATTTTTGTTTAAAATAGAGTCAGCAGGATTTACTGTCAAGGATGTTTAAATGCTTCTTGTATTGTGGAACGAGTCAATGAATTTAAAAACCTTCCTTTCCCCAAACTTATTCTGAATCTTTAAAAAAAAAAAAAAAGTGTGGGGGAAGGGAATTTCTTGTAAACACTTGCAGGGGCACTTATAAACATGCTTCTTGGATTCCTGGAATTGGAAGCAACTCTCTGGAGTGCATCTTCCCAAACCCATGTAACTAATTGTCAACAATTGAAATGCTGGGGTTTGAACCCCAAGCCCCGAATTAAGGTTGACATATGGGTGATTCCCACAGCCCTTCATACAGAGGGGGTGAGTTTGCCTTAGAGCTTCCCCCCAGGGTGTGGCCGGCCCTGCAGGGAGAGCCAGAAGGGAAATGAGCCCCAGGGGTCCCGCAGTGAGTTGACAAAGGTCGGGGGTCTGCCTGGGGATAAAAGCTGGGACCACTGGCAGGACGTCAGGAGTGTCTGTCTGTGGAGTGCACTCCACAGAGCTTCCTGGTTCAGGAGAGACCTCCTGACTCTCCCTGGAGCTGGGCCCCAGTCTGCTTAGACCTTTGTGAACACGGGTCAATTGGGTGAGAGTTGCCATGTGGGCACCTTTTTCTTATGTATTTAACTGGCTGGTTTGGCTGTTTCCCATGCCAACTGTGGGAAACCTCAGGTCTCTGTTTGTACCTGATTGTTGTGGTCCTGTTGTGGGCCGAGTCGTGTCGTTTGTGGGATCGTTGGGGGTGGCGTCGTTTATGTACCAGCTGATTGATCTGTTTGTACCCCCGGTGGTCATTCATATCATAACATTTTTGTTTACAATACAGTCTGCACATTGGTTTCTCTTTCTGCTGGCTGTATCATTTTTGTTGGGCCTGGTCATTGGCAGAATGAAAATAAGCTGTCAAAAAGCAATCAGATAAAATCAGTATATCTCATAAGGGAAGTTTTGTGGGGGTGCTCTACCTCTGATTTGAAAACAAAATTGGTAGGAATTTTGTGTTTATTTTTGAAAGACTGCCATTGGTAATGGTGGATTATCTATGGGTCTTTTACTAGTGAAATGTAGACAGAGCAACCATATAAATGAAGGACGCAAGTCTTTTGCCTTTCTTTCATTCAAGTTTTCTTTTAAGAAATAGTAAATGACTTCAATAGCTTCAATACTTTCAAAAGTAAGAAATTGTGTTTGCACTTGGTTCTGTACAATACCTGTCCTAATGGACTTCTGAGTTTGGTCAATGTTCCTAGCTTCTACTACTTTGTCTCAGTCAAGCTCTTAACCAGTAAGTCAGCTCATAGATATGTGATTGCATTTTTAGCAACACCATGCAAGTAGTTTTAGTACTGAGCAGATGGTACAGCACTGAGGAATAACTGGTGAGCTGATATCATCTGTTTTAAAAGTTGTATTATTTTACTACAGCTCCTAAAACATAAACCCGTGCACGAACTAAGATGGGTGCATCACAAGAATCAGTATCAATGTTGTCTTGATATGACTTCAGAAATGTTTTTATTAGCATATTCACAAACTTTTGTGAGCTTTGTAGAGTTATCGCATAGAATGTTATATGCAATGCTGCAAACAAACATTGTATTTGTTTGAAAAATACAAATGTTGTGGTTTGAGGCTTGGA
>NW_008621522.1:58440-86742 GCF_000691845.1 Merops nubicus | reverse complement strand
GCCGGGCGGGCAGCCGGCAGCGCAGGCGGGCGGGAGATGCGCTCTGGTGACATTTGCCGCCGTGGTTGGGAAACACTTATTTCACTAGTTCGGTTCGCCTTCGGTTAGCGGCTGTAACAGATCTGCTTTGGCGCACGGAGGAAAATCCCGAGAGCGATGGGGAATGGAGGAGTCGAGAGAAGTTTGGCAGGGGGGACGAAAGGGTGAGGGTTTTTCGTTTTCTTATCTCTGCATTGTTCGGGGTTTCTCGGTTTCCTTCCTCCACCCCCTTAGTGGGATGAATTATTTAGCACCCTCGTTTTCAATTCAGCCCTAAAGCTTGCAAGGGGAGGCTTTCATGTCTAGAAGGAAAAAAGAGACTGTAGGTCTGTAAAAATCCTGTCTGGCACAGAGCAGCCCAGCTGTGATCTCTGGTGTGCTCTCTGCTGCTCTGCCTACGGCAGCCGGGCTCACGCCAGAGATTCCCCTTCTTACCGGTGACCTAACAGCAAAGCCTGTTGTTCAGTATCTGTTTTGCATGAGGTACTATGCTGTAGCAGTCGCTGCTTCATTCAGCTAAAGAGCGAGAGAGGATAAGAGGATTCGGATTTAATTAGCAATTTGTTAAAACCAGTCAGCTTTGTCTGGTCACGTGTTTATAATTTTAGGACGTATGTCTTAATTGCAGTAAATTCTGGTGGAGTGCATAAAGCAAGTGCCACGATGTGCAGTGTTGGCTGTGGCAGCTTCACGTTTCTATTTTTTTTAGTTTGCTGCAGCATGTGCTTACTTGTGCAACGGCAGATTTTTGTGTGTGCCGCGGGTATTTTGCATTAAACGTATCTAGGAGGTCTAGGAATTAAAGCATATGCCATGGAGATTTTTATCACTCAGGGAGTTGCAAGATATGTCTTTTATTGGACCGTGTTCAGGTTGACATCTTGAATACTCGGATACTGTTCTGGTTGTTATCAGTAATAGGAGATTTGTGTGGGTTTAGCATCTTTATCCAGGTCTGAAGTACTGTAAATGTTGAGGCCTTCCTCACTCTTCCTCCCCCTCAATAATTACTCTGGTTGTTCTCAAACAAATAATTCCTGTCTCATAATATCCCTGAAATCAAACACCAGCAGACTGCACCCTGTTTTCTGCCTAGCTGACTGAGTCACTGCCATGCCTGGTGCTAGATGAAGCTGTTGTGGTATTGCTGCTGGGTGAATGTTGAAGATCCCTTGTGTATACTGTGATTTACATTACTGTAAATAGGGTAATTGAATTATAGCTTCTCTGCAATGTCTTGTTCCTCTGGTATTATCAGCGATAACTTTAGTCAGGGTGCTAGGCAGGCTGCTGCCAAAATGCTTACTTGCATTTGGCATTTCCAGTAACGGTTATAACTGGGTAAAGAACTGCTTTTGTTTGTTTTAAAACCCTGTGTTGCTGAGAAAGCCCCTGAGTCTCTGAAAGCAAGACAACGTTAGGTAGGTATTAACACCCATCCTAACCCCTCCCCAAGGTAAAATACTTGAATTTCATTAACTTTGTTATTCTTTTTTGTTGCATGAATTCCTGTATCAGAGGAAAAAGAGATTCTGAGGTTAGCTATGAGGTACATAACAGTAAGAGATTTTTTTTCCTTTTATAGCAGTCAGGAATTATTGAGGGCCTCCACTTGCTGGACAGAGAAGGCAAGTGTTACATGGACACCGCTGTAGTTGGGGAGAAGAGATAATGAAATTGGTTATCTGTCAGCTCCTAATAACTTAATTTGAAGGTCTTAATTGGTGAGGATGAAATGTGCAAACTGACGTAGGGCTTTAGTTGTTTCATAGAGTATGTCTTCTCCAAAATGTGACTCCTTTTTACCACTGTGTCTGTCTTGTTCTGGTTGATAACTGCTAACATGGGGTATTTATTTCTTATTACCTATTTCAAATAAGCTGCTTCCTGGCCTCAACTTCAGCTGGCAAATAGTTTGAAATCCAGGATGTGTACTTTTGTCATTCCTAAGCCAGTATGAAATCTCAGACAGAACTATGACCTTCAAATATGAACTAAGTCATGTACTTACAAACGTATCTTTATAAAACTGCCATTTGAAAAAAGGAATAGGGAACCCTAGTCAGATCTTGCAGGCCTCTGATTTGAGATTAAAAGGCTTTCCCTCTAACTCCTGCTGTTACCTCTGCCACATCACTAGAGGAGTTCAAATTTTTGTTCAGCTCTCCATTGCTTTTGTTCTTCTCAACGTTGATGAAAGATGCAGGTATTTCTCTGTGCTTCCAGATCGTGTGCAGGTACCAAAATACCAGCCAGTGATGGAACGTGCCATACTTGTCGTCTTCCAAAAGGCTTTAAGAAATTGATAGCTAATAGTGAACAGTTGAGTATAATTTTTTAGTACTGTTCCTGGTATGTATGGCATTTTATATTTTCTCCTGGTTGGTCATACTTGTTTATATTCATGCTGTTGAAAGCATTGACAGTTCCTCTTTACATTCTGATATGCAGCTCTTGATTTTTGTAAATAACTTCACTGTCTGTTCTGTGCAATTTAGTAGTTTTTTCCATAATCTTGATTTGTTCCTAAATAACCTGAAAAAAAGTCCTGCCTATGTATATTTTGAAGGTTGTGGCTCCTGAGCTACTAAATGTGAGTCTGAGGTCACAACAATGCTAATGAAAAGTTGATGAAACGTTACCAGTACCCAAACAGAGGTGGTCGTTACCACAACACACTGGTATGTCACCACCTAATGACAGCAGGGCTCTTCTCTGCCTAAGCTGTAGTATTTACAGTACACAAACCTGTCTGGTTTTGGGTTGCATCACCTTAAACCTACTTACTTTTTCATACTTACTAGAGTTGAGAGAGGCTGTGCCCAGCAAATTTACTCTCTTGAAAAGTCCTTACGTGATGTGGCTGCATGATCACTCACAATCTGCTGGGATAAGAGAAATTCCTGTGTCTGAAGGATGCATCTTAGCCAAAAGATACTGTAAGGAGACTGTTTCTAGGTAATTTCATACGAAGGTGAAATTTTATATCAAGATGATCAAGAAACAGCCTAGTTTACTACTAAAAATAGTGAAATAATACTAAAAATCAGCTGAGTCTCCTATGTGGAGACTCTTTCTTGCTATTAAAAGGATAATCATCCTTTATGTATTTGGTAAAAAGTAATTTACATCTAGAACTTGGATGTTTTAGTAGTGAAAATGTGTTTCTTCAAATTCTATAAAATCCTTCAAGCCTACTGAAATAGTAAAAAGTGTCATGCTGTACAAGAAGGAGACCCTTCGTGCAGTGTTTCAGCATGAAGAATCTCTGATAATTCAACATTAACTATGTTCCAAATCTCAACAGTTAACATAACCTCTAAATGTTACAAAGTTCTTGTCCTCCTTTTCTTTCTGGTATTGTATGTACTGCAGTCGATGATGAAGGTGAATCAGTGTAAGCTCTTTGGAGACAGACAACTTTAGGTACCTGTAAGGCAGGTAGGTAAGATTTAGCATTTTTCCTTTTCTGCACTCATCCACTCAACTTGAAAATTGGCTGATGTTCTTGTGAAAATTCTTGTCTTCTTTTTCTTAGCAGCTGCCTTGCCCATTTGGATGTTCCACAGATTGTATGATCTCCACATCCCTTTGTACATCTGTCTTATGTTTAACTTACTTCTCCGTTTAAGCATTGTCCTGTTTTTACTCCCAGAGGAGTGGAAAGATGACCTTTTGGAGAGTGAGATACTTGAGACTTTTCTCCAAACTCTTCTGTCCCTGCATTAGTTTGCTAGGTGTTTCTAATCTCTGTTCTTCACCTAGGATTTGTTATGCTGTATTACTTTTGTATTATTCTAGGGCAGTAATGTTGTCAGAATAATTTTAGTGATACACAGTGTCAAGTTCACTATTTTTCAGTGTTATCAGGTCTAGACAAAGATGATAGCTGGTAGTTCTGTGTTATGAAGCAATATTGAATTTTCTTAAAATTAGATGAAGGTAACTTTCCCTCCACCAAATAAAATTGACCTCCAGTTGAAGTGCAGGTACACTACTAGTTGATTATTTTGTAACCTGTGGAAAGATGAGGATGGTCATTTTGGTGACAAAAGTGAAGGCGTCTACATAAAAAAAAAAAAAAAAAAAAAAAAAAAAGATCTCATGATCTCGAAACTTGACCTTCTCCAGGAACCACCAGCTTCTCCCAGCTTTGTGTTGGCACCCACTCTCTTTCTGGTTCTGCAGCATCTCCTTTAGGAATAATAGTAGTGGGGTTTGATCTCAGCACACCACTGGTGGAGACCAGAACTGCCTTGCAGGTTGCCATTGTGTGTTTATCTCCCCTAACGTTTGTCACCTTGGTCATCATCCTTAGCATTCAGGGGAGATTGTCATTTCTAGTGTGTACAGCATCCCATCCTAAGGTGCAACCTAGAATAACGCAGGTGAGCCACATCCCCTAAATGCCTTCTCTCTGTAAAACGTTCCATAGAGTCATAGAATGTCTGGGCTGGAAGGGACCTCCAAAGGTCATCTAGTCCAACCCCCCTGCCATAAGCAGGGACATCTCCAGCTAGATCAAGCTACTCAGAGCTTCATCCAGCCTGGTCTTGAATGTCCCCAGGGATGGGGCCTCCACCACCTGTCTGGGCAACCTATTCCAGGGATCTGTCACCCTCATCCTGAAGAACTTTTTCCTAATGTCTAACCTCAATCTACCCTTTTCTAGCTTAAAGCCGTTACCCCTCGTCCTGTGACTAGGTTTCTAGGTGAGACCGTCAAATGCATCTGTATCATATGCATGAGATTAAATGAATCTCACATGTTGTCAGGAATGAGAGTTTGCTGATGGCTGCAGGGGGCTAATGCAGAAACCTACCCCTTTCCAGACAGATGGGTAGACTGTACCAAGCTTGCCTCATGAGTTTTAAGTACCATTTACATCTGATGCAGTCTGGTTGTATCAGATATGCAGAAAAGATCTAAGCAGAAAAATCCTCTCAAAACTGTGAAAGGCTGTCTATTAGGCCAAACCAGAACCCCTGTCACCCTGTGGATGTGCCCTGCTAACTATTTATTTTGGTGGTAAAGAGATCTTCCTGCATCTGGCCCCTGACAACACCTAAAGAAATGCAAAATCGTGGTAAAGAGTTTCCTGTTGAGGGTTTCATATTCTTTCATTAGGTTTCTGCATCAAGTTATTTGATTATTAGAAGATCTAGAAGCATTCTGTATTCTTTGGATTGCTGTGCTTCATATCCTCCCAAGAAAGAATTCCAGGTTCATTCAGACAGGGACAGGACATAAGCCAAAATGTACCTCCCCAAAAATATACCAAAGTAACAAAGGGAGAATCAGAAATGCCAACATGGGTGACCTTCCACCTTTCTCAGTGTTTTCTCTGGAGTATCTAGAAGTGCCTGCCTGGATCAGTGGATGATTTCTGCTCTTCTTCACTCCTTTGGCAAGCTGCTTTGTCTCCTTTTTAAACTCTGGATTGGCTGTAAGACAGCAGCTAAAAACTTATTAAAGCTGATAATTTAATTACTTCCCTAACCAATACCTTTTTTCCTCTTTTCTAAAATACATCTGGTAAAAGGGAACAACTTAGGGAGGAAAGACAATATATGTACTTGGGTAATTTGTCCAAAAGTCTTTTTATCAATAACTGACCTTCCAGCTTGATGAGTTGTCTGGCTGTCCAAAAGGAACTTTTTTTTACTGTTGGCAATAGGATAAAGATAAAAATCAATGCTCTACAGCTATATCTTCAAGTCCACCTTTGTTGTAGCACTCCAGATTTGCAGGGTAGAAAAATGAGGGGCTAGACAACAGGGAAGCTAAGGGTTATTTCTTGGAGTACTCTGGGGAAGGATACTACACTGGTGCTGTTGGCATTAACCTGGAGAAGTTGTGCAGGGAGCAGTCTTCTTCATCCTTATGTACACACCTCCTGTGTTCCCTGGATTTTCAAGTGGGTGATGTCTGCCTGAGACACACCACCACACAGTTTGTGAGAGAATGGAGCTGTGTCCTTACTTGAAGAGGACTGCACCTTCGAACAGGTTTTAAGAGAACTGCCTTTTGTTCCTTCGCACTTTCTTCTCTTTCTTTCCATTTTAGTCATGAAGTGAAATGGATTATTTATTCAATTTTATAGTCAGCCATTTCCCTTTAAAAAGAAATGATGTGACTTTCTGTTGACATAGTTGTGAAATCACATGGTACATGGGAACCATCTGAGTAAAAACTCCTTAAGCCTCCTGACCCTGTGAAGAAAACCTCTCGATTCTACCTGGCAAACATCCAAACCCAGTGTTTTGCAGAGGCCATCTGTAGACATCGGTTTCTGTTTCACTAATTCCACCTGAACTTGTAACTCATCATCTTAACAAGGCATTTCTGGTTGTAATGTAGTTGCTTATGCAGCAAGGAAATTACTCCCTTTCTCTGCCTTGTGTGTGTCCCTGACTCCTGCTCTCACAGAATAGTCTCTCCAAGTGGGTATGGTTTTGGTGTTCTTTTCATAGGGTTAAAACCAATTTAATGTCAAGTCAGCTGTAAGGTGATTGTTCTAGAAATTGAGAAATCTGAAATTTAAGACTCTGAAAATACATTGTTTTTTGAAGAGAGAAATAAGAGGTGAAACTTGTCCATTAGGTTTCTTTATCAACACATAATAATGAGAATGTGGAGCATTTTCGTTTGTCAGTATTTTTCATGCTGCTCTCTTGCTAAAATAATGCTGCACAGTTCCACAGTTTTTCCAGAAGAGGTGTTTATTCCCTTCCAGGTGTATGTGTGTCTGTATTTATAAAGAAGAAAAAAAATAGACTATCCTTACTATGTAGACCAGGAACTGCAATCCTGCTTGATTCTGATTTATTGAAAGGAAGTTGCTGCAGGCTTGCCTTATTTCAGTTTCCTTTTCCAGACTGATAAAATGTCATTTATTTATTATCATACTATTTTGTATATTGTGTTACTGTACTATGTGAACAAGACAAAACAATAGAGAAATGCTGCTTAAATACTCTGAAAAGGTTTGTAAGGTTTTTCTGAAATTAGCTAAGTTACAGAAATTCGGGGCTGCTTTTTTTTCTTGATGGCACAAGACCTTGCAGCTAATGGTATTCAATATTGTGAATATAGCTGCTTTCATTTCTTAATGCTTTTGTGTGCACTTGCATTCCTGTTCACAGAGGTGGAATTGTTCCACTACGTGCTGAATGGCAGTGCAGATGAAATGAGGAAATGAGAAAGAAAAAGAATTGTCTGTATAAAGTATGAAAAGTCAAAATCAGGTGACAGAGTAAAAGACTAAGAGAAACAGGAGCATGTTAAGATTGGATAAGAAAAGGTGATTTAGTAATTTGCTAAACAATGGTTTTAAAGGTTACACTCAGAACTAGCAGGAAGCTGAGAGTCAAGCAAACCCTTGGCTACCAACGTGAACACTGGCTAGTGTGGTGCTTACAGAGAGGAGCAGTGATAGTCTGGAGTCTGTGTTTTACTTTCTTAGCTCCAAAGAGTGAAGTTTCAAATCACATGTGTTGAAACGGGTTTGAACCATCTTCCTTTCATTTTTAGGCTCCAAGTGCAAGATGTTATGTTGATCTAAGTGACTGTGAAGACAGGATACGAGTAAAGCTAGTTAGTACTTCAGTGTGTTGTGCTTAACCCTGTGTTAAAACAGAGTTCAAAACACTTAGGAAGATGTGAGCTTCCCAAGGGTTATGCAGTTGTGCTTAGTTAACTTCCTATTGTAAAATATTGTGTAGGTTGTTGTATTACGGTGGCTTCCCTTCATCACTTTATTAGTTGATTTGTTAGTTTTGTCATATGTTCTAACAATGTTAAAATAATATTTAAGATAGATTTGTTTTTGTTAAAGCCTCTTCTTAGTAAGACATTACTGAGACTAACAGATGAAGAAGTGTTTGTTTTTGCTTTGTTCATGTGAAAGCAAGCTGTAGTGGAATTGAGTTTATTGTATGTGGTGCAACTTGCACTTCTGGGATCCCTTGCAAGGAAAAAGAAAAAAGGAACTGAGTCATAAGTAATTGAAGGTCTTTTTTTTTGTAGCAGTAGAATTTTTTTTATGTGTTTTTATTCTATGTGAATTGGATTATCTGAAGTATGACTAGCATTTCTCCATTTCCTTAAGAAGGGAATCCATGGAACATTGAGAGAGTAAAGTTGGATCTCTGCTTAGAAAATGGCTTACTCTGATGCTCTGCAGTGTGAGCAGCAGCCATCCACAGAGAAGTTTGGGGTTTGTTTAGAACTGTCAGCCTTTGCTTCTCAGAGAGGCATTCCTAAACCCCAGGGAATCCCCTCCCGTACAGTTCTGGAGTGAGCAGCGTGGAGGAATAATAAGCACTTCCTTCCTTTCTGTTTTCAGTGGCTGAACTAGAAAGTGTCCTCTATTGCTGTAGCTCGTGCTCACAAAGCCCTGTGCAGCATGGGCTTCTTCCTCTTCCCTGAGTCTCCAGTTCTTCTGCAATGGGAGATTGTGCAGCAGGTTTCAAGATGGAAAAAAAAAAATTAGAAGTGTCACCAGGAATATGGTATACTGATTTCATTTCTCAGTTTCATATGTAATGTAAAATTCAGTATTAAGTTACTGCAGAACTTTCCTGTATTCCCAGATCAGGCTTGCATATCAGGCTTGTTTCCCCTGCCCCCAGCTCCTGCAGAATGTTTGTTTAGCTAGGAAGACATGGAGAGCAGATTGATGTTTTGGATCTTGGGAGGCGTTTTGGATTCGTTGGAAGAATCTCACTCCTTCCTCTAGTTTCATGTAAACAGCTTTGCTGGCTGCTGCAGGAGGGAGGAGAACTTTTCAGCTGCAGGAATGGTGGCCAGCAAACAGGAGTGTGTGTTGGACAGGAAATCCTTTTGGTGACCAGAGACAGACAGTTTGTCAAGTGGCCTGAATGGAGATAGTCAGTAACAAAACCTTTCAAAGAACTGCAGATGTTTGTCACAAGGATCTGTGCTCCATGTGGGTGCTTTCAAGAGAGGTACTTCACTAACAAATCTTGAATTTTCAAATGACAATACAAAAACTTTAATTTTAGTCAAACTGAATAACTTTTTCCAGTCTCCTCCCCAGTTATTTTATTGCAAGCTTTGCATTTCTATCTCAAGTGTTATTTAAAAAAAAAAATAGCCTACCATTCATCTTTTTTAAAAAGCTGCAGTATATGATCTGAGTTCAGAAGCATTCTTCCTGAAGGTTATTGATACTTAAGAAGTAAAAATTCTTGTCTGATGAGCTTAGCTAAACTTCTTTTTGGGAGAAGTTTGAATGAGAGTGTTTCTTTCGTCGGGCTCAAATTGCAATCTTAAAAAGAATTCAGCATCACTCATTAAATAAACTCTGATAAATCACTTTGACATCAGTGTTTTGCATATTGCTTCATAAAATCACAGTGGGTGGAATGAAGATGGTTCTGACTCCTGATGGCAGGTTTCCTTCTGCTTTTGACTTGAGGCTACATGTGAAACAGGCAGGTATGTAGCACAGGGCAGTGGTATTATTTATTGCTCTTTTGCGTTTGGAATACTGCAAGTCAACACATGAAGTTAGTGACTTTCCTTTTAAAAGCAGACATTCTTTTGTAATTGGAATGATAAAGTCATCTTAAACACCCCTAATGGGAGTTTTCATGTAAGCTCTTATGTGGCCTGTTGTAGAAAGACAAAAGAGCAGCATTCCCTAAAACATGTGTCTTAGTTTCTGTCAGATGGATATTTTCACTTTTATGGCTTTCTAGCTGCAATTAATATATTCTATCATTGCAAATGGCTTTACTGCATTATTGTAATTTCTGGGGTAGCATTAAAATGTATGCAGAGGACATGTGAGAAGGAGCTGCAAAATTATTTTCAACCAATTCCAGATACAGTATCTGAAAGCTCCTTCCAAGCGATCTGCCTAATTCAAATGAAAGATGAGATAATGCTGAAAAAGACCATGAACCTACATATTGGCTGTCTTCCATTCCTACAGTATGCATCTGAGTCGATCATAAACTGTGTTGTGTAGTTAAATTGGTTAAGTAGGTTGTTGCAATGTAGTGCCATTATGAGGCATTCAGTTGGTTTAGGATTTGGCAGAAACCCAGTTTACATACGTGCAGAGAAGCAAAAAATACCAGCTCCAGAATGTGTGTTTCATCTGTAGCCTGAAAGGAAAGTCATTGTGTAGTTTGGGGGAAGAAAAAGCTGTTCTACTTAAATAAAGTATGTGCTGTTTCACAGAGCTGTTACCTGCAAGATCTGTACATGCTTGAGAGCTGCTGAGCTGCGTGAGCAGATAAGATCTTTTACACTGAGCTACAGAAGGTGCTTGTGGACCTCGGTAGCTGAGGGTGGGAGGAAGCAACGGTTGGCCTTGAGGGTCAGTCATGGTGTGGTTTGAGGTGCTTCCTGGAAACAGGAAGCTACAATGTAAGTTTGAAAGAAAGCTTCAGGGAGCAGAGAGGAAAAATGACTTTTTGTGGTTAGTAGGGAGTAAAAGCAGAGAGCATGAGGAAAAGCAAGAGTAAGAAAATTTGGCAGAACTGTCTGTGCATTATATCTAGTTGAAGTCATCATTTCCTCTTTAAAAAAACAGGTATTTGTGGTTTGTTTTTTTCTTCCCCAAGTTCTTCTACATCCTATGGAGTAGAACTACAGATTCTTGGAAGACATGCAGGGGGAGAGTATGTTGTAGATAGCCTAGTTACACACCTGCTGCTTTTGTGGTCAAATGTCATTTATGATTGCAGTAATAATTTTCTTTGCCTCTACCTTGCATTAAGTTCTGAAGAATTCTGCTTACACTGAAAGTAAAGCAAAAACTATGAAAGCAAGACCTACAAACAAAGATAAAAGAATAAATATTTGTATATCCTGCTCTCTGAACAGGTTTGGAAGGCAAACGTCCTTTTCAGCCAGTTCCTTCTGCCAGTGAGAGTATTCTTTCCTGTATTATCACAAAGTGGTATACCTGACCAGAGGATTTTCATCTTAAAGAGCTGCTCCAGGAAAAGTTTCAGAACTGAGTAAATCACAAAGGAAGGATTTGTACTGATGTATCAGCTGGTTTTGTGAATGGTCATAATAGAAGTTAAGCATAACACGTGAGCATAATAGGATTTGCATTACATTTTTTCAGATATGACTGATGTGTTTTGACAGCATCTGCGTTAAACACTTGACAAAAATCTTCTTAGACTTATTAGACACTGCAAAATCTGACTTGACTGACCATAATTAAATTATATTTTCTATTAGTCTTCAGCTTTGATCCCCAAGGATTTCCTTTTCCCAGGAATTTGATTGGATGCACAAGTATGTGAATCTGCCACTGGAACAGGGATACTGCTGGGGAATCTGGTAGTCCCTATCAGGCTGTTTAGTGCCTTGGTGAACACTGATGATAGCAAGGCAGTAACCAAGTTCCTAAGACATGTAGTAATACATTATTTGAAGATAAACACTTGCTATGGTACACAAGAGCAGCAGCTTTCAGGCCAGGAAAATTTTATGTTCCTCCATGGTTTTTATGTTATCTAAGCTTTGGTTTAAGAAGCGTGTTCACAGGTATTTAAGAAAAAATGCATCAACGTACTTCAGGCTTTGCTTGCTCTTTTTTTCTGGGAATAGTTGAGAAGCATAATTAGAAGGTCTGTTGTGGTTTCTCCAAAGCTCCCTCTTTTGCTATTGGCAGGAATCCGTTGACTTCAAATCCACATCTCCCTGTCTGAAAGACCCCACAGCATTTCCCGGTCCATTGTTCCCCTGATCTATGGTGGAATTCAGTGTGCTATGGAATACAACTCGTATTTTAAGATTTCTGTCCTTTTCAGTTGGATCCCTCTTTAGAGTCTTCCTCTTGTCCTTTCTGTGCAGGGAATCTGGCGCATCCCCGTGGATGAGATCGACCGCCCGGGCAGTTTTGCGTCTCATATGAACCGCTCCATTGTCCTGCTGCTCAATGTGCTGTCACAACTAAAGGATTACAACACCTTGCTGAAAGTCTCATCTATGCTACAGAGGACCCCTGATCAGGGAAAGTATGATATATTTATTTTAACCCGTTACTTTGTGAAGCTTTGAATATGTTTTGGGTAACTATTTTATTTAAAGATGTTCTTTCTTTTTTTTTTTTTTTTTAGGAAAAAAAGCCTTTAGACAGATTTCTTTATTTCCTTGGGAATATAGCAGCATGATGATTAATTTTTCTCAGGATTACAGTTCCATAAGAGTATAGAGTTTCTTTGCATTTCTGTTGAAACCTGGAGCAGCTATATAGCTGCCTTAACAGACTTGTAGAGGTTTTCTGACATGTGGGGGCATTCACTGGTGGAACAGAGCATTGTGACTTCTGCTCTCCTCTGCTGGCCTCTTACATAAGAGCTCTGTCCAGTGAGAGAGAGGTCATGGCCCAGGCATCCTGCCTTCCTGTAATCCTTGACAACTGAACAATGGTTATGTGCCTGTTGGCAGCTGATGCTGTTTAAAAAGCTTATCATACTCAGGGGTGATCTAATTTTAATTGCATTAACCTTATTTAAGAAAAAAGAAGCCATTTAATGTTAGCTAAATACAGATTTATGTCGATGGGAGGACCAAAATAAACATCTAAGGAAAACATTGAAGCAATTGATGTAAAATTCTAGTAGGTTGCCGAGTGGGAAATGTTGAAATTAATCTCTGGCAAATGTTAAAGAAATGAAACTGAATGATTGATGACAATAAGTTGAGGGCATTGAAGGTTTCTTCATGTGTTTGCAAGTGTGAGTGCGTGTGAATTTGCATAGATGATAGTATGTCTGGGAATATGTCACCACATGTTCGGCAAGCTTGAAGCCAAAAATACTTTGACTTTTGGCATATCAGAAATACTGGACCATAGAAGGTTTAAATTCTGTCCTAAGTAAGCCCACAGTTGTACTAAAAATATGACGTTATTTATAAGTCTAGACTGAATTTGACAAAGAAGTAATTTGACATGTTGAAGCAGCCAGTGCCAGCCATGGTGAACTGCAGTCGTTACAGGAATTTGTAAATGCAAATGTTCTGGGTGTGTCTGGTATATGCCTGTAACAACCCTATTTTTAAAAAGAGGGCATTTTTATCTGACCTTTAGTTATTACTGAACTAATAAGGAGTCAGTTTTTTGTATCTTTTGTCTGAAAAACAAACCATAAAATTACCAATTTAATGTAATACTGTAGAGAAAAAATATATTAAAAATATTGGCTTTTTGACTGAAATCGTACCCTCCAATATTATTTCCTTGATTTTTAGCACTCTCATTAAAAACAGCCAATTCTGAAACAGGAATGCAGTGTTTCATCAAACTCAGTGAGGTGGGATTGATGGCTGGAAATGTTTTTCTTGAAAGTGGACTAAAGCATTGTGTTAGAATATGCTGAAGTTAAAATGCTCTAGTAAATCAAATGAAGCTATAGCATAAGTTTTACACATGCAATACCATTTTTTAAAATACTACTAGGTAGGAAAAAATACATTATTGCAGCAGCATTTTAGCTTTAAAATACCTCAGTTCAGAGGCAACTGATATGGCCAGTATTTTCTGATGTCCTTAATCTGACATGCACAATTTATCCAGAACATGACAGTTCAAGATAGTTTTGTGTGATTATTACTCTTTTTCAAGAAAAGATGTGAACAAAAAGCTGGTATTTGAGGGGCACAGAAGGCTTGATATAAGAAAACTGTAATTCTGGTTGTCTTGTTTTGCCCTGGCTTTGTTTTTTGGTTTCATTTTTTTCCCCTTTCTCTCCCTTTCTATCTGTTTGTAGATAGTGTTATCTTTTGCTTTGTGTATGTCATCTTTGACGGTTGAGGGGAGAAGTGAAGGGAGACATAGCTGAAGTCTTATCTGTCAAAATGTAACTGTGTATGTTTTGTTGTATTTCTTCTAAGTTTTTTTAAATTGTTGTGTTGAGGGGTTGGGGTTGGTGTGTTTTTTTATATGTCTTGGTTCTTCCTTTCAAATCCCTGTAAGCTTTTGGCAGATAGCTTAATTTCTGTTCTCTCACTGTCGCACAGGAAGTACTTGCGTGATGCAGATCGCCAGGTTCTGGCCCAACAAGCCTTTGTGCTTACAGTGAAAGTCTTGGAGGACACTCTCAACGACTTGACACAGGTAAGGCAGCACTGCATGTAAGGGTCATTGATGTAGTAACTAGATTTTTCTAGGTTAGGCTTATTCATTCCTTAGATCTCCTGAGGCTGAAGGGCTGTGTTTTCATCACTTTGTTTATATGCAACTACTCAGAAAACTGTTCCAGCATTGTTGTTTTTCATTTTTTATAACCATTAACAAATACAGTTGTTGAGAATGGATTGCAGTAATTTGTGTTTGACTGCCTCTTAAGTTTCGAATGATGGTAGTTATGTGGAGTGTAAGAACAGCTACATTTTGAGGTGGGGCCTATTGGAAATTTCTTTTTAAAATGAACTAAGATTCCACTTGCAAAACAAAACCAGGCAACTAGTTAGTACATGCCTAGCCATTTTTAACTGCTAGTTCTTGACAGTGCCACACCTTTTATTACATTTAATTTGTATTTACACTTGATTAGTTTCCATATGACCTTTTAAAATAATTTTCCAGGTTAAGATAACTGGAAATCGGAAGTTTATTTGGTAAACATGTTCAAGGAAGAACTTATTTCTAAGGATTTTCCAAGTCAACAGAGTACAGGTTAAACCAATTAAAACATCCTTAAGAACCCTGGAACTCAGTATATTAAATAGTTTGTTCATAAATCTGGGTGGAAGAACTGTATCATTAAGAATTTTTGAAAGAAGAGGCGATGTACTAAGGTTTTCTACTTTCGGACCATAACTAAAGTAAAGGCACTGAAATTAAAATACTGCAGCAGAGTTTAGTATATGTTTTGATCTACTAACAAGAATAAAGCTGTCTAAGAACAACAAAGAGGGAAGATTCCTAAATTTGAGGTTGATCTGCAGCTGCAAAAAGAAGCAGATTCAATTTTGTTTTCAATACATTAGAAGAAAAATGTTAAAACTTTGGATTTGATTTAGTAGAATCACATAGGATAGACTGAAGCAGTGGGGAAAAAAACACTGCAGCTTTGGTTCAGCCTGTGCTGTTGATTTCTCTGTGGTGTTTTCACTGATTAAAATACTTTAACTGTAAGACTTGTAGCTTGGAATAGTTAATATATTCAGGAACAAATAAGAATGAACATATAATAAATGCATTTTCTTCAGCAAAGACAGTAATGTAAAGATACTCTTTGTCAATGTTCATGGTAGTCATAGCTGTGTTCAGATGCTTTCTACTTTCAATAATAACAGAGAAAAATAACTTCTTTTATTAAGGTTTCAGAAGATCAGAGTTCTAAGTCTTCTAACCTTGCTTCAGGAAGGATGACAACAGACGTTTCTAATAAAACTAGTGCTGAAGAGGGGAAAGATGTCCTTCCCAAAAAGCCAGTTTTATCAGATGGAGTAGTACATAATACTGAAAATGGAGTAAAGGAAGTGACCCAGGGACAAATTCCCAATGCTATGGACATATTGGAACAAGAGGACAAAAATGACAAGGAAATTAGAGAGCTTTCTGGGCCTGGTTCAGTTGAGCCTATGGATCTTGATGGATATTCCAATGACCCTGAAAAAATTGATTCTTCATGTAAGCGCAGCGAGCCAGAGCGCCTTCAGGCGGGCAGGAGCTCCAGGGAGAGAGCTCCGGAGAGCCGCACTCCTGAACTGTCTTTGGAAGAGCTCAGTATCAGCTCAAAGCATCAGCAGCAGGCAGCTAAAGGAGTAGTTCAAGGGATACCTACAGAAGAACCTGTCCAGAGATCAAGCAGGAAGAGGAAATTACTGGAGGATGTGGAGTCTGGGAAAACACTTCTGCTTGATGCATATCGAGTATGGCAGCAAGGCCAGAAGGTTATGGCCTATGACCTGGGAAAAATTGAGAAGATCATGTCTGAAACATACATGTTGATTAAACAGGTAAAGTATTTTTGTCATTCATTGTAATTTCTCTGTGTGACCCCAGGCATTCTAATAGAACGAAAACAATTGCCAAATCAAGCAGTATAAAATTGCCCTATATATGTTCAAAAGCTGGGGTTGTAAATATCTCTCAAAGAACCACTCTCTTGACAAGGCTGTTACTGGGTGGGGGGAAGTAGTGCCCTCCACATTTTTGAAATGAACTATAGTGACAGAGCTATAATACCAGTTATGTGGGCTTTCTTCATGCTAAGTGTTAGCTTGAATTGAGAGTTGTCTAGCTTCTACACTCCTGAGTAAGTTAAAATCATTGTTCTGCCCTAGAAGTGCTGCTTCTCCCCCTTAGTCCCATGTTTTACATCCCCATTTCATCTGATTTTAATCAGAGTTGTAGATGAGCTGAGTAATGATAACTTCATTAGTTGTGATTCTGTATTCAGGTGGATGAAGAAGTAGCACTTGAACAGGCAGTCAAGTTTTGCCAGGTGCATATGGGAGCGTCAGCACAGAAACAGGTAAGCTCTGTGAAGTCCCTGGCTGCTTGTAACAAGCTTTTATTACTTAGTCTGTACAATCAAGTCTGTCACTGAGTGTTTGCAGCACTTAGAAATATCTACTTTCCTTGTGGTGGTGTCATCTAACATAAGTTGGGCCACATTAGTGTAGGGAGCTCACCCCTTTCATTAAGGTCATCGCCACTGCTTATGTTAGGGTTGAAGGACAGGTTATGTGCTCCAAAGCTTTGGGGAAACTCCAGACAATCTTCAAATTGAAATATTTATGGCACACTACAGTTTTCTTAATGTCCACATGACTCTTAGCATTGCATGGGTAATCATTACTTCTCTCTGATCCCTAAGGGCTAGCAGTTGCCGCCGTGCTTCCTGTGCTAACCTTGCACTCTGCTCCAGAGATACAAAACACCTTTTCTCTCAACCTGTATGGTTCGAAATCTGATTTTAACTGTTATATTTTTCCATTTGTTTAACTTGTAGTTTTTGGGTTTATCTAGCAAAAAAATTGTAGCATTTTAAAGGGGCGTTTATTTATCAGTCCTTACTGTGAAATGAAAGCCAAGAAGAAAACTGGATAAATTACATGTTTAGTGGTCGTTCATTTTGCCAGCAAACTGTCAGTTAAAATCTCCCAAAGTATTTTCTAATTTTGTACTTTTGGTAATGTTTGCCACCAGCACACAATGAAGCAGTTACTCAGCAGATTCTGACAAGAAGATAAAACAAGTTTTGAAGAAAAATCTATGTTCCTAGTTAACAGTTTATGTTTTAATACTGCTCAGGGCTTTGTGCGTCTTTTATGCTATGAAAATGTAGGCTGTGTTATCGATTGCTAGCTCTCAGAAAGTAATTACAATAGTATTTGTCTAAAAATACTTTAAAAAATCTGCTGGAGTACAGCTTAGAAATCTTCTGTTGTCTTTGAGCATTTCACAAGTGGTTCTCTGTATCATGGTGAAGCATGTAAACCAGGAAGCATCTGTAAGGCTTTCTGTACAAGAAAGGTAGATAACTATATGCATATGTTGAATCACATTCAGTACTGATTTAAAGTAGAGCTCTTTCAGAAATTTCTTGAGCAAACTTGGTTTATGAGCTGCAGAAATTTATTCAGGTTTTCTGCAGTTTGTCTCTTCTGTCCCTCAAGTATCTCTTCTACTATTTCATCTGCCCATCATTTCCTGTAACTTCATCTTCCTGTGATATATCATTCCCAGTAGAAATGTACAAGGAGAAGTACTTGCTGTGACTGGTCTGGAGATACTCACACACTACGTTCCAACTTGCCAGTTCCTGGGAGAAAGAAGTATTACGGTTGCAGGGAGAGGTAGAATTGCCTGCTTCTCCCATCACAACATTCTTTCCCTTTCCAAGGAGCTGATTTTCATAAAAATGGAAGGACAGTAAAAGTCTTTCATAATTTCTCTTCATCCTCCAAACTGCATGAGGCCTTTTTTTCTGTGAAATACATCTATGCTTGGCAGAAGCCAGAAGCTTTTGAAGACATACATCTCTTAACGTTAGCAAGTTAAATATTGTCTTAATGTGAAAAGGATTTGAATACCTATCTCACTAATTTTTCAAAATAAACACATTTCTTAAACCTCCAGATAATTCTCCAGTTTCTGAAGCAAATCTGGGATCTGTCACTAGAACACTGCCTCTGTTCCTCAGATCTTTTCAACCTAACTTCAGACAATGCACATTCCCTGGTCCTTCCTTCACTGTGTTCGCATACATGACACATGCTCCACAGATCAAAAGCACAACTGTCTTACAGGTGGTGGTTAATAGGTGGAAGAACTTACATGTTGAACCTTTGCTATTACATGGAATTAAGAGATCTTCCCTTTAGGTTTTTGTGATTAGTGCAGGTGAAGAAAATTAAGGCTGTAGGTCAACTCCTGTAACAAGGTTTAGTGCTGTCTGCTCTGCAACTTCAGGAAAAGCAGGTGCTTCTGTGTCTTTAGTAAAAGGTTCCAGATATTGTTTGTTTCCACTTAAGATGTGTGCCTTCTAGTGGAGCTTGAACCTTGTGTTTTCATGTACAGTTCTCTTGAGTCTATTGGTACTTGTTCTCTTCATCTCATTTTGATTAATACTGTTTTACTTGTGATTATTTTTTAGCCATGGAGGGTAGAGGAGGTTGAAATCCTCAGTGCAGATTCTGTTACACAGCATTTGTTCTAGACAAGTTTACCTTCAACCCTAAATTTCTTTGCAAAATGGTGTTAGTTTTAGTTGTCAGGAGGCATGCCAGCCTGTGTTTCTACCCTGTGCTGTGTAGGAAGTCTGAGTCTCAACTATCTATAAAGGTTTCTGGTTGTTAGTACTGAGATAAAAATTATCTAACAGTGCATTTAGATAAAATGTGCATACATACAGTGCAATTCCTAGCAGAGTAATGGGAGGGGATGTAAAAGTAGAGGGAGTTTCTCTTTATTAGTTTTTTATGGAATTTCTCGTAACTTGTGCCCCTCAGGAAGTCAGTAACTTTTTCTGTTGAACTATAGAAATTAACAGAAACATCACGAGAGGTGTTCTAGCAGAAGTGTGTCCTTGCTTATTTTAAATTTTTTGAATAAAGAAATCTTGGCTCAGTATGTTAAGACTTTTATAGTTTCTCTGGGGAAAAAAATAGACATCACAATGTGATTTATGACTTCAAAATAAAAAGATACAAATAAGCTAGTTAACTAGTATAAACTTCTTTTAAAAGTAATGGTACTGTTTGCATTTTGGATGTATTCATCTTTTAAAAACCACTCAGCAAACTCGCATGTATCAGCCAAGTTCCTTGCTGGTGTTTCTTGAGTGTTCTGGGTACGTGATTGCTGTGCCAACTCTTGCAGCAAAGTCAACTGTTACTCAGGCATCTGCAGAATTTTAGAATGGTAAAAAACCTGCACACAGACTTGTCTTGAAAGTAGACACAACAGCTGAGTTAGTATTTAACAGCACTGGAAGCAATGAGATTTCCTGTTAAATCACTTGAAATAAAACATACCTCTTAATGTGATGCACTTTGGAGCTTGTAGGCATTCCCTTTTAGGAAGCAGTCCCAGCTAATGAGATTGTTCCATACTGCAGTCTCATTTTTGTCTGATTCTAGCACGCTCTTGTAAGCAGTGTGAAGTTGCCCTACTGCTAGTTATTAACACTATGAATTAGTGTGGAGACACAGGAACAGCTACTCTTGTGGACATCTGTCTTCTTTCAACAGACTGAATCCTGTTTTATTTAAAATTGGCAAGTATTTGCTTCTGTAAACAAATGATGTCATGTACAGAGCTGCCACAGCCCAGAGAAGTGCTTTGTTATTGGGTAGTTTGAGCAGCTTTACAGAGCCTGTGGTTCTTCAGTCACTTATCCCAAGAAATTGACAGTCCAAGGGAAAAAAAGTGAACACAAGATCCACCTTGATAGATGTCTTTCTCTGCTGACTGTTGCATTTTACAGTTCCAGGCAGTATATTGTTTCTTTATGAAAGTTTTAACATGCTACTAAAATTAGGAATTACTTGAATTATGGATTTTCAGTTTTCTTCCAGACCAGCCAGTTTTTAACCTAAATATTTAACAACTCCGTTGAAATCTTTTTAGGTGACTCTTCAGGCACAAGCAGGAAACGATACAGCAATCAGTAAACGCAATTTGACAAAGTGGGTTATTACACTTTTGTGATGAGATCTAATCTTTTTAATAGCTTGGCAATACTGTCACCTTTTCACTTGATTGCAGAAATCCTCTGTAGTCCTCATGACTGTTGCAATGGTGACATGTGTTGAGCCAGGGAGACTCTAGCATCTTCTACAGAGGCAGCTAAATATGTAGGGGACTGGCTTAGAAAGCTTCCAGCTTTGAAGAAGGCAGAGAAAGATGGTGATGCAGAACCTTGCCCTGTGCTCCTGGAGAACTGAAGTATTCTCTATAGAAATATGATGTATCAGTGAAGAAATTAATGTCAGTATTCTGTCATGAGATCTTGCATTGGGTGGTGACCTACCTGACTTGTGCGAGGGATAGAAGATTGTGTTTCAGAAGGAGTCCTTTATACCTGTTCATAGGTCAGGTGTTGCTTAGCATGTCTACAGGATGCTTAACAGTGTGTTGGTGCTTTGGCTGTGGGACCATTAACAGAGGGATGTACCTGTGTCTACTCAGTACGGCCTTGGGTAAAATGCTGTAGCATGGTAAGGTTAAACAGAATCAGTTGGGTGTCATTTTATCCATTAAACATCTCAAACTTAATTGGATCCGACACCAACTTTCAGGAGTAACTGACGTTTTCCCATAGCAAACACAATCTTGTTTTACCAAATCCTGCTGACAGGGACATTGGGTGTTTAATGTCTAATGCAGAAGCAGCTGAAGACCTGAAACAGTCATTCAAGAGGCAGCCAAAAAGAGATGTGCTTTCTTGAAAAAGCTGCTAGTAAACACAACACAAATTAATCTGTCTATATTAGCAGATTTGGGGAGCAAGGGAGGGAGGAGATTTTACTTACATGAATAAATTGTGTGTGTTTGTATTAGACTGGGTTCAGTGTTACTGTAGTAAGTATTTGCTGTTAAACTGTAATGATGAAGTAAAATCTGAGCTTATAACTGTCTAATGTGAAAGTGAAATGGGGGAGGTGAGGCTCAAATGTCCTTTTTTAATATATATATATAAAGGAAAATTCTTTATGATGTTTGGCAACAATGTAGCATAAATGGATGAGATTCCAGCAACTGATATTAAAATGCATTCAATGTTAGTTGCTGAGAGATTTCTTCCAGTATTCCAAAATAGTACTGCTACTGATAGTTTTTAAAAGTGTTGTATTTGTCAACTTCATCACACTTTGGCTCAAAATCTAAAGAGTGGGGGTGCAACATTCTTAATCACTAATATTAATGCTGTTTATCTGTCTACCATATCCTCGGAGTTAAGGGGACAAGGACAGCATTGTCTGACCAGTTTCCAGTGTTACAGAAGATTGCTCAGCAAACACGTTGAAAATAAATACCGTTTTATCCGTTACAACAGTGTAATCACCAGCCCTTCAGAGACTTTTGTTTTGCTGCTTGTTGCATATTTAGCTGCTTTTGTTGAAGTTGCTGAGTTGATCATATGGCTAAACTAATATATGCTGAGGATTTAACAAAATATCTTCTCAGATATTCACGTATTCTAGTATTGCCTCTGGGGCCTTTTGCTTATCACGCTGTTTTTAAAAATAAGAGACTGAAGTTCCAGAGACTACTTCAATTTATTTCAGACTAAATGGCAGCTTCCAAAGAAGCAAGTGTGACCACCAGTAATGACCCATCTGGAGTGGGATGGAGCCTCCACAGACATTTAATTGCTTATGCTAGTATTTAAAGACATGAAATGAGTAATCCTGCAGCTGGAAAAGGTGGGAGAGCAGTAGCCCATCTCATCTGATGGGGTTTTTGTAACTGAGGGATAAAAGTAAGTAGTTGTGATTGAACTTAGAATTGTGATGGTGTTGGAGTTCTTAATTTTTTTTTCTGTTGTTTAAAGTAATAGCCTCTAGCAGACATGGTAGTGAGTCATAGCATAGTTAAATCAGCACTTGAAAGTGAGAACTGCTGCTAGAAGAAGCAAGCCTGCTTCCTTGGTGGCTTCTTCTTCCTGTGCTGTGCTCCTCTGTACTAGTACAGGCATTTGTGTGGCCATGCAGCCCATCAGACTGGAGAACAGGGGTGGCTGAAAGTCACTCCTCCCCCTCTTGCCCTTTTCCATTTAAGTTCTAAAGTGTGAGCAAGATTTTTGATACGCAGGTATCGAATGGACTGAAATTGCTATCCAGTAGTGGTCACTGTCTCATTAGTAGTTACTAAAGTTGCACTAGAGATAAATTCACTTGGTGGTCAAGCAGCATTTTGAAGTATGCTTGTTCCTTTCTTTGATTTTCTCAGTCTGAGAATGTTACCAAAAAGATTTGCAGAGATCCTGAAAGCCGTCAGCTATTGCTGTGAGTTATAAGATACATTTTTAGTCTTGCCAACTATGATTTTCTTATGAAATTAATGGTCCCTGGAAATGGAATACCAAGGAGACCTTGGTGAGGGAGAATGAAAGATAAAGAGGCAGAGTAGTTTGACCTTGACATAGCATTATACTTAAATGTGTGGTCCTAAGGACCAAGGAGGGGAGGTGTTGGCAGAAAGCAATTCTGTGAGGTTTCTAGATAATGAGAGAACGTCTGATAAGCCTTGCCACTGACTGCCTAAAATTGGTCATATTAAATTCTTCATTTTATATATAGTGATGATGGCTGTGATACTGTTAAGTATGTGTCTTCATGAGAGAGTTATTGCAGCACAAGCTAGAATGAAGCTTCATAGTGCACAAAATATTCTATTAATACATGTGGTGATACTTCAGTCCAAGAACACATCTGTCTTTTTTTGTGACTTGCAATTTGAAAAGATTTCTCTTACTGTAGACTTAATATTGAATGTCTTAATACTGAAATTATAACTTTCACCAGCCTTGAAACTGTCACAACAGATAGCCTAAAGAGGACAAGAAAACTTTGTGGTTGTGTGTTGGGATTCAGATTTGAATTTATATAAACCAAGTAGCTTAAAACATTGCAGACATCAACATTGTACACAGGGCTGGTTTTAACATCTCTAAAAATATGAGTGGTCAAAGGCAAAGTTCCAAAATGCCACGAAGTCTCTAGCCCTGTGTTGTGACCCAGGAGAATGAGAGACTGTATGTAGAAAGTCCTAGTAATGAGTAGCGTTGTAGCAGTTGAAATTTCTATTGGCTCCCCACAGTATAGTACATCATCTAAATGTCATGAGAAGAGACTGTTTCAACATTGCTGGGTTATTTAAGACTCACTGCTGCCTTAGCCAAAAAAATCCTTGCACTGGGACTAGCTCCATCCCTGAAGAGTGAGGGGGAGAACATTTCAACCACCCTTTTCTGCTCCAGCTACCAAACCTCGAGCTCTACCTGCACCATTCTGACTGATCAAATCCTCCTTCTCACCCTCGGCTTCACTTGCCTCTTCCAAAGTAACCCATGCATGACTCCCTTCTCCCACGGGCTTCTGCCAGGCTCTGGAGCGTTCTCCTTGTTTCCCTTTCCAAACCTACCGTCAGAACTTTGCAGCAGCTTTCAGTATCGGATCTAATTAAATGTGATGCTTCATGAAGAAGCTGCTGCCAGAATCAAAACAAGTAAATATTATAAGCACAAAGGCACAATCAGGTTATGCAAATCAGCCACGGCTTTCAGGCTCCTGGCAGGCTGCCAACGTGATCCCTGATCTTGGGAAGTTTTCCTGTTTCTGTAATATGAAAGCAGTATTTGTAGAGGAAAGGCACTGTTGAAGTGCTGCTGTTACTGCCCTTCTTTGGTCCCAAAACAGGTAGTAGGTCTTGTTTTCTCCTTTTGCCAGTGTTTAACTCTTCCCAGTGCTGGGGATGTACTCTTAAATGGCAGCTCCCTACTGCAGAATTTTGGGGGATCATAGGTGCTGGGCTTGGTGTGCAGACCCTCTGCAGCTGGGATCGCACACAACCTCCAGAGTGCTCAGATTGTCTCTGCAGCATCAGTCTAGTGATGTTACAACCTCTCATCTGCACCTTACAGTGAATGTGGTGTTTTGTGAGGGACAGGAAAAACTGTCTTCTGTGAGTGAAGCTAGAAGTGGATTTTTCTCCTTATGCTGTGGAACACAGTCAGTACTGCAGTGACATGGTCCTGTCCTTAGACTTTTTTTCTTCAAGGAGAGAACTTGAGAGTGACTTGTTTGAACTGCCTTGAATGTCTAGAGCTTTTTTTTCTCAAATTCTCACTTTAAAAAAAACCCACAAAACAACAAGCCACCAAGCTGTTCTCTTCAAGACTTGAACAGCTAAAAGCCTTCTGTAAAGGCGCTTTGCTGAGAATGGGAGGAGATAAGTACAATATTAAATAATTAGAAAATAATCATCTCCAGTTCTGCCTCATGTGTTCCCCCCACCCTTTTTTTGTTCCACCCACATGCTGCTAATTTTCATCTTTTCTTCCTGCACATCAAGACGTCAGAGTCTGCTTACAGGAAAAGTCATTTTTCCTGAGTTGTCTGTATGCTTTATTTATGCAGCAAAGACAAGAAAGGAGGGGACAGAGGAGGTGGGCCTGGGGGACAAAAGGATGAGCTCTTTCATGGTCTCACTCCTACCAAAGGGTGACCATTTTGTTCACTGTTGAATTTACCAGTTGCCATGGCATCCCCCTCTCACTCTATCCTGGAGGTGTATTCCTGATATAATTAACAGCTCTCCTCCTCCTGTCTCCTGCAGAAAGCAATCATTAAGTGAGCACGAAGGAAAGAAAAGTCACTTTTTATCTTTTACTTTGCCTATCAGTGTTTTTCGTTCCTACTACCTTATCCCTCTTGGTCCAATAATGATGTTTTGATGTATGGAAGTGTTGCTGGAATATGGCTGCCTGTGTAGAGCAGGACTTAAAGCCCCTGCATGCATTTGTGTAAATGGAGGATTTTGTTGGTGCAGTTCAATC
The DNA here is from genome assembly GCF_000691845.1 of Merops nubicus. NCBI lineage: Eukaryota > Metazoa > Chordata > Aves > Coraciiformes > Meropidae > Merops > Merops nubicus. Next base: position 61,687 of record NW_008621522.1, on the reverse strand, counting down.
ATATGTATGGAAGCCTTCCTTATTTTAGGTATATAAAACTATGATCTTAGGAAATAAAACTGCAATCTTAGGAAACAGAAGTTTCTTCAGAATCTGGATCGTGGCTATTGCTGCTAGTTCTAATACACCTTGAAGAAAATGCCCAAATGAGATATCCTTCAAAAAAAAAAAGGCGTAGTTTAATTAAAACACAATGTTGGACAGAATTGGAGTGGTAATACTGTGGAATGTTCACCCAGTTCATGTGACAGCTTCCAGGCTTTGTGGTGATGTGCTGGTGGCCTCTTAAAAGGATTCATCTTTTTGTTAGGTGGATTCTGACTTCAGTCCCACTAGGGTGCAAAGCTCAGACATGGGAATAATTTTAAAAAACAACAAAAAAATGTTACGTAACAGTTGCAGTGCCAGCATCTTTCATTAGGAAACTTCTGCAGGGAAGACTGTCACTTTCCCTTTCTATGGAACATTTGATCATTACTTTTTCCCACAGCCTCAGAGCAGTGAGCTGTTCCAAAAGTATTATCATTAAGGTTCCTGTAGGATTACTTTGGCTTTCAAAATGTACTTTGAAAGTACGGTAAGAATAAACCCTTGGTCAGGTTGGCTTTGCAGATGATCTAGGAAGTAAAATTTTTCATGTTTTATCTTAATGCTGTTTCTCTTTGCTGCTGTCTCACTACTGAAGTGTCTCACAGTGAGACTATATGGGGCTAACTTTCCTGCAAGCATCTGTGAAAAAATTCTACACTTTTGCTGCTACTTTTCTTGGTGGCAAGCTGTCCCAGTGATGGCTTTCCTGCATTTTCTTTACTTTCAGTGTGGGAAGCATTTGTCCATAGCATTTGTCCAGAGCTGAATAGACCCTGAGGGGTGTGATAAATAGTCAAGGTTTTAACAAAACACAACATGCATGCTAGTTATTAATTTAAATTTAAGCCTTACACAGGCTTCATAAAAAAGAACATTTTCACTAATTATTTTAAAGACGAGCAAATAAGATAGCAGATATTTGTGGAAGTAATGAACTATTTTTTACACTGTCTGTGGCTTGTCGTTTGGATACTAATAAGCTTTAAATGTTACTTCCACCCACTTTGGTAGTACAGTAGTCAAGGCAAAAGTAGTGCTGCATACTCATCAGTAGCTCGCCTTGTTTTTAAAAATCCAAAAGGAAATCAAATCTTGACTAGGTGAACCTGTAATTACAATGAAAGATAGGAAGAAGGCAGATAAGAGTTTTCATCTTATTTCAGTTACATGCACTTGTTCTGTAAATAGCATCCTTGTCAATGGAAGACAAGATTCCTTTCCTCTTGGTGACTAAAGACACTTCATAATAAAGCTGCTGTATTTCAAATGCAGTGGGAACAGAGGTGCTCAGCACAGTGAGGTTAATTGGAGAGGGGAAGGAGAATTTCTGTAGTTTTGACTTAGTGCCACAACAAAGTAAAAACTAAAAACTTAAAAAAAAAAAAAACAACCCTCCTAATGAGAAACCACATAAAACACCAGCAAAGGATTGTCACTGCTGCTTGGTTTCCTACTCTGTGTTTGTGGAAAATAATCTTTATTGTGCTTTACTGCTGGCATAGCAGTAGAAACAGGTGGACAGAAAGTGCTTTTGGCAAATCCAATGCTTCTGTAGTCAGTTTTTCTGGGCTTATTTATCAGTGTTTACAAAGTCTTGTGTTTTCCTGGAGGCAGTCACCTGCAGAATGATAAAATGTGGCCCCATAAACCTTGAGTAGTACAGTTAGTGACATTGACCTGACCAGGGTTTTGTGGGTAGCATCACATACTGATTAGAGGTGATGGAATTCCCACCCCTACACTAAACCCAGAATCTCTTAAAGAAGGGAATATGTGCCTTACTGTGGTGCTCCTCTGAGGCTTCTGCTTTGCAGCTTTTGAGTGGTCTTCAGTTTCTGGGTCCAGTAAAACTTAGGAAGCAGGTTTAAATCCCTTTGCTTAGGGCTGAGCTGCAGAATACGCAGTAGCCAAGGATAGTTTGTGTTTTTGGGTTTTTTTAATGCTTTGACTCCTCCTTAAAGATTCCTTTCTCCTCCTTGACAGTTTGTTTTGTTTTGTTTTTTTTTTTTTACTTTCAAAGTCTCTGTTGGGTTGAAAAGAACTTATCTTTTCACAGAAGCCTTAGACTGCTCTTCACCAGGTCACATCTGGAAGGTTCCTTTAAAGCCATAAATCCAAGTCATCTTTGGTTGCCATTCTTTGGTATAAGGCTGTACTTTTTGACTACATTTTAGAATTTTTAGTCAGGATTTTACTGAGCTAGAAACATCATGTTAATTTCATCTTTATTCTGAAAAAAAAAAAAAAAAAATCATGCCCAAACCACAACTTCCCCTGGAAGAACAGATTCAAAATAAAAACTGATTTACTTAGTTTGTCCCTGATACTGAATCTTTATTTTGATTGAAAATTAATATGAATTTGGTTCCATCATGTATACTAATAAAGCTTGTTTCAGTCTCAACCTTTTCTGTGTTTGATCATCTACAGCTTGCAAAGATGGTGTTCCTCTTTTCAATGTTTGTCACTGTCTCCATTGCCCAGTTAAATGTGGATTCTGCTTGGCAGCCAGTTCCCAGTGGCATTCCTTAGGTTTATACCAAGGCATCATACTCATGATGCTTTGGATGATGGGGTGGAGTGAACCCTTAGTGAGTTTGAGTGATACCACCTTGGAGAGCATGGTCAGTATGCTGGAGAGTAGAGCTACCTGGTGTTCAGAGGAACTTGAGTAGACCGGAAGATTGCATTGACAGGAGCTACCTGAAGGTTCAACAGAGAGAAATTGAACTCCTGCTCGTGGGCAGAACTGACCCCTGTGCAACATGGCAGAGCTGTTCCCCAGCCAGTTAAGAAAGATTTGAAGCCCTGGACAAGAGGTTGAACACAGGTTAACAGTGTATCCTTCTGACAATGAAGTCCTAGAGAGCTGGGTTGCTTCATCCTGCAGTGGAGAAGACTAATGGAGGGTGGGGGTATGGAATTGCTCTCTTAACCAGGAAGGAAGGAACCAAATGAGAACCACCACCTAAAGTTGCAGCAAGAGAAAGTAAGATGAAGTGATAGGCAAAAAATATTCATTGTGAAGGTGGTAAAGCACTAGAATAGGGGCCTTGAGAGGTTGTGGAATCTCCATCCATAGTGATGATTGGAACTGGGCTGGACATGGCCCCTCAGTAAGCTGATCTACCTTTGAAGTCAGCTCTGCTTTCAGCAG
>NW_008621522.1:37015-58413 GCF_000691845.1 Merops nubicus | reverse complement strand
CAGGAATGACTCCATGATGTTATGCTTACTTCTTCTCTTACTCATCATTTTTCTCCTGAGTACCATCCAAATATTGTTGAGTTACTTCCCAAATGTCCTCTGTCTCTGGGAATAGCTGTGCATTTTTTTATAGAAATATGGTTTGAGATGCAGATAGATTTCTAACAGATATGTACCTAACGAGTAGTACCTTCATGTATTTCTGCTGAAAAAAATTTGGATACAATACAAGCACAGAAATGTCAGATTCTACATAATGTATTTTGTAAGTTGCTGAAGTGCATGAGTGTGAAGGGTTTTCCATCTAAATCAGCTGAAAACATTTCCGCTTGCGATCTCACTTCTGGCTTAAGTTTTCTGCAGTTTAATTTCCCTCAGGTTTGTGTGATCCCATTTATGTTTCTTGAGACCTTTAGTTTTGGAAGTGAAGCCTTAAACATCAGAAACTTGCTGTTTTCAGAGGCAGAGCAGACCTTTTTTGATCCAATATGGTAATTGTTGTGAATATAGCTGCTGTATTTTGTGTGTGTGTGCGCACACAGAATCTGACAGCTTTTAATCATAGGCTTTTTACAGATTGATTAATCAAGTTCAGGAACTTCAAAAATACATTCTGCCAATTATTTTTAAAAAATGTACTTGTGTGCTTTCCACCTTTTGAATTTTAAGTATGTATTTTCTCCAACTGAAATATAGTCTATTCTCTCAGTGATATTCTGCTGACTCTCTTTTTGTAATAAATCTTTGGTCATCTAGGACATTAGAGCCTAGTTTGATTTTACATTTGACAGCAGAACTCTATTTTATTTCAAATACTTGTGCTGCACCACTGTGGTTAAAATGAGTTTTTCTTCATGGTATAGGTAAGAGAGAGAGAGAGGTATGAGACAGGCAATTAAACAGTCTATTCCATTCAACTGTATCTTTTATGGTCCAGTAAGTCTCCATTAAATAAGAACTGTAAAGAGCATGAAATAAATGCATTCTGTGGCCTCACAGGCAAGGATACTTTATTAGATGGCTGGCAAAAATCATAGAGAGGGTAGTAATTTTAGGGGTACTTCTGTTCCCTTTTTTGTGTGAATTTCTGTGACCCTTCTACCTTCTGTGTATATAATCAATGACACTGCATTAAATTACTTTGCAAGCAAATACATTTTTCTGCTTTCTCTATTTCTTCTCAAATCATTCACTAATAATAATAATTTCTTTAAATAATTTGAAAATTCTCTTAAAGCACTGCAGATCTGTTTGTTCAGGTCAGGGGATTTGTCAGCATATTTTTAAATGAAAGAAAGGTGTTTCTCTTCATAGGAGTTTGTAATTCATGCTTAATAACAGCATTCATGAAAGCATGTTATGTTGTGAGGGATTTGTTAAATAAAGGACAGTAAATACAACTATGAATAAATGTTCAAGTATGAGTTTGATAAATAGACCCTAAAGAACAGGAAAAAAAAAATCCATAAAGGAGAAAGTTTTCTTTTTAACAGCAATTGATTTTATATTCACTTCAGAGAGAGTGTTTTCCATCTATAGAAGTTGTACTGCTTGCAGTTGTGACTGAAGCAGGTAGTGTATGCAGAGTTACTGCTGCATGTTTTCTCACTGTCTCTGTTTTGCATAGTTCACGGGAGAAACACCCACAACCCCAAAGCATACAAAGGACAACAGAGAGAGCTTCTTCCCAGTGATGCCAGCCACACTGCATCCTACCCCAGTGAATCCAGACACTGTGACACCTGAAAATCTCCTGAGACTCAATGATCTGCATTCCAAATCCAAACCAGCATCTTCCTCTTCATCCTCCTCCTCCTCAGCATCTTCAGCACCTCCATCCCAGGAGTCACACAGGGACACTGAGCATCTCCGAAGCCAAAACGCAGAGACTGCTCCCAGCACGAGTGATCTCACACGAGGTAAGTCTCAGGCAGACAGAACGTTTTGGCCCTCTCTGATCAGTTTGCCAAGGCCACGTGGTGAGTCAGTGCCCGAGTTCTGATTTCTGTCCCATTTTCTGATCACTAGACCACATTCAAAAGGCTACAGTGAGATTTGGACTTGGTCTTGAGTTGGACACTTCTACATAATTAAGATGTATTTTAATTACCAGGCTAGATTAAAAGAGTGACCACTGTCTTTGTAACTTGCACGTGAAATCGTAGAATAGCAGCCTAAAAATAGTCATATATCATTTAAGTAGAGAATTTAAGTTTCTAGTAGCATTTAAAAACAAACAAACAAACAAAAATCCATTTGTTTTATTTTATTCAAAGAGGTGCTGATTTAGTTCTTAAAAATACCTTAAACCTGTAAAAAAGAAGTGATTGTAATTGAAATGAACTGGTGGACAGCCTGTCTCTGACGGACAGCCTGTCTCTGACTTAGAAGTGCCTAATTAACATAATTAGATGCATAGCTATCACTGCCCTGTAAATGTGTGGACATATATAACACTGAAAATTCCCAGCTTCTACACATACATAAAGTTAGTGTGTCATCACTATTACTTTTCAGATTTAAGAAAAGAAGCATCTAGTTGGACTGAAATGTTTGGAGTATATTATTTATAGCCCTAGTATGGTTATGTGCAAGGTTAGAGTATAGAAAAGGATTGAAGAAACTGAACAAATGTTATTTACTCTATAGCACAGTCCAGTGGTTTGTTTAGGACTGTGTTATGTGCTTGGTCTTATACAGTTTGTCTAGATGAGGAAGGAATTAAATGTGACTGCTGTCTGTACTGCTGTCATGGCAGGCTGGCTCATTAGCAGTAGTCAGAATCGCTGTGCAAGGCAGTACAAGGCACTTTGGAGAATGAAATAAGATGAGACCCAATTTCAGACTTACCTTGGGTCCCCAGCAGAGGTGGTTGTGATTATTTGTGGGACACTGCACACTAAGGTGGCAGAGCACCTGCCATAGCCTGTACTTTATTGCAACCTTACAGGAACGTTGAAAAAGTATCTGCTGCTGCTTGTACTCACTCCATCTGTTCACAAGCTTGGGCCATAACACTACTCACAAAATGCCACAGACTGATAGCCCAGATAAAGTTCTGAATGAGCTACATATTTAACAGGTATTGTGGGAAGGGACAGATGAAAATACAGTAGAAGTAGTGCCCAGATTTGCAAGGCTTAATGATGCATAATATTAATCAATAATGAATAGACTGATCTAGTCTGGATGTCTTGTTAATCTGGTATTACATCTTTCTGAAATTTTATTTGTATACTTCTAGTATTACTTTTCTTTCCATATATAATCTGCCTTGGCATCTGAATGCACATAATCTTCTGAATTCATCAGCAACAAAGAGGAAATTAGGAGAAATCAGTTTTCCCAATTTGCTAATCTTGGACTACAGGACAAAATTTAAATTTAACTTCCAGTATCAGCAGTCACGTTATAGTAATCTAATTTTCCTTTTTCACAAATCCAGTGAGAGATTGTCTTGGGAGGGCAAGAAGGGAAAGGGAAGTGATAAGGAACGGTTTAGTCAATGTGTAAACCACGTTTGTTTATGTCCTTAGGAAGCTAAGGAATGGAGTTGCACGATGTCCTAAGAGATCTTGGCAGGCTTGTTTAGCAGGGGGGAATTTGAGTTTGTGCTTAGACAACAAGAGAGGAAAAAAAAAAAAAAGAATCCTCTGTGAAGCTGCTGTACACTAAAGTGTCTGGTAGGAATGACAGTGCAGATAAGAGTTCACACTTTCTTTTGGTTTTCAAACAAAACTCACGAGCATTTCTGACATGCTTTCCTCTTTGCAATTTCCCAGGCCACACTGCAGTGGTTGGAATGTTTATTTTAAGCTTTTGACTCCTTAGGCTTTGTTAGGGTTGTAAAGTTACACATTGTTCTTTCATACTTTTTATACATCGTCTTGGTTGAGGGAAATGGAAGGGTTGGCTGCCAGAATTATGCCCCTGAAACTGGGTCTGAAGATCAAGAGGCTCTCTCTTCAGACAGCAGATCTCTCGTTCCAGTGCTGAATGCACAGGCTCTATTTGGCTTTCTGGCTCTCAGCCCTGCCTGGTATGTCGTTTCTCTAACTGAGAGAGACTGATTACTGCTGTGTCCTTTCTTTTTCTTTTTAATTCTCCTACCGCTGCTTCCACCTCCTCTAAGAAGAATTATTTATAATTCTATTACAACCCCTTTCCTCTGCTGTCCATTAGTTGTTTGTTAAAACTCCTCCCCTTTTTAAAGTAATCTGTTTTCATCTTGTTTCTTGTCACCTCCTCCTGTATCTATTTCCCTATGTGAAACGATTCCACATCAGAGAGTATTAGCTGCTGTCATGTTCTGTGACTTCACCCAGAAAAAGGATTGCAAGCAATCCAAGCAATGTTGATGCTGTGCTACTGGTTTCTTATGTAAATATTTGAGTGAGATTTTGAGTAGTAAATGACTAACTGGTACAGAATACGATGTGATGAAGTCCCACAGCCAAGTGATGATAGTGGTAGTCTTCAGCACGAGAGCTTCTTACATTTAGGCATAAATGTATGTGGGACTGTTAGCCTTTGTGGCTCAGCCTGAAATTTCTTCTGGGGGAACTAAAATAGGACAGTTAAGATTAAACCCTCTCCAGCCTGGCACGCTGTTCCAGTATTATACTGTTCTAAATTGCTGGAAAATCTTGACGTTTTCTTCTTTGCTGTCCCTATTCTAGTAATAATTCTTACAAAGAATGAACATCGCGTTCACATCTGACTTTTGATACCAAGAGAAGGTTTTTATACTTGGAATTATTTAGTTATGTGTTTTACTTAAAGCCAGGTATTTAACAAATTGGAATAGAATTGGAGTAGAAATGTAATGCTTCTCTTCACCTTACATTTTTGTCCATTTAAGGCCTAAACATTTCAGTATGAAACCACACATATAAAACCAGACTGCAGCAATTTACCTAAGGGAGAGGGGAAATACTGCAAAGAATGTCAACTCTCTAATTTCCCTTGACAGCATCTGTATTTGTATTAAAACAACGCATGGCACAAGGGTTCACTGTGATTCCTTGAAGTTTCTAGATATAGACATCAGTGGACATCCACAGTCCTTGAGTGAAATGGTGGAGATTGTAGTTTGTCATCTTCTGTTGAGTTTAGCCACATACTGATTTCAGGGTCTCCTGGGTTTGCTTGTCAAAAAATTTTAGAGACAAAGTATTAATTTAAGAACCTGTAGTTCATTGTTCTGAAAACGTCCTGCTTGCACAAAATGCCTGAATTATTTAGCTCTGTTGGCCATGCCTCATTTTAATTGTGGATTTCAAATCAAACCTTCAGGTACTTTGGAAATGACTGGAAGTAGTAACATTCGTCCCTCTTAATTGCAGTCAGTGTCTTACCTTGTTTTTTTTCTAAAATCAAAATTGTGCTTTAGAGCACAGAACTGTTCTCAAGAGATGGCACAGAAAAAGCTGAAACACAGAAAAGATTAGGCTGGCCAAGGACCTGTGCCCTCAGCTGAGCTGCATTTCATACTGCAGTTGCCTAGCATGAGGACCCTCTCTTAAATGTACGTTCTTCTCTCTTTCTTGCGTCACTTGTATGCAACTTTCCTTACTTCCTCCTTTAATTCCTGTGCTGACTTATTCTGGTTTTCAGCAGCTGTATTCCTCAGTTCCCAAGGCTGAATTCCTCCAAGACTTTGAAAGCTCTTCTTTTAATACTTTTCACTCCATGCCTTTTGTACCATGCTAGGGTAGAAGCTCCTCTCCACCTGTTAGTGACAGCAAAGTCACTGAAGGAAATCAACCCGGCTGCCTTCAGCTAGCTCTGCATTTGCTCTCTCTGATCTCTTGCTGCTTCAGCCTCCTTGGCACTGGTATTCTCACTTCCCCTTGTCTGATCCTTGCTTTTCATGGAGCTTTTTATTTTTCACAATGGGTGTGCTCTGAAAACAACTTCACTGCTGATTGTCAGCGGGGGGTTTCCTGTTTGTGAATGACTTCTTAATTCCTCTTTGCCTAGTTCTCAGACAGTGCCAGTCAGTCCTGTCTTTTCCTCTTCCCTTTGGAAGTACACTGATTGGCTTTGCTATCACAACACATTCATTCCAGAAGAGTTTTTCAGTGCACTTAATGTCTATTTCTAATCTTTACCCTTTAGATTCCTGAAGTTTTATTTATTCAGTCCAATGTTGTGCACAACATCCTTTGACATTAAAACTGTTGCTGTTTTTAGGTACCCATGTTAGATAAGTAAGAACAAATAGGACCCAGCACTGGCCTGTGAGGTGATGATAGGTAGGTAGGAAGGTAAGATGGTAGGTGATGTAGCCAGGGCTTTAGTTCAGTCTGGGCAGGTTTGTGGTCTCAATCCACAGGTTTGTGTACACTCAGTCCACTTGAAATCCGAAGGAGTCACTGGCTTTGTGGGTATCTTATGCTAGCAGAACACATTTTCTGGAGACCTTCTGTAAAAAAATAATACATGGTACTGATGGTATACTGTTACAATATGTTTCAGTTTAACTAGCTTTAGTTTACTGTCAGTGGTATAAAATTTACATGTGTTCCTGCACAAATGAAGACTGAAGAGAGATCTAGTTGTCAGGTATTGCACAGGTATTACGTTAACTTACAAAGTTATTAGAAAATTGTGAGATGTCATCATACTTTAAAGAGATTTTTCTAACAGCTGCTTTTGCTAATTTGCATTGTGCTCAGCTGGCTCTCAGGCCCAAGGAGAATGCAATACTGACAGAGAAGGAAAGGTCTTACAGCTTTCAGTAGGCTGCAGATGAGTGACTGTTACTGTCCACAGGTGCTGCTATGTGATGCTTTCCAAAACTGAGTCAGATATTAAAACACAAATATCAACTAGCTGTATTTTTACAATGCCATTTGAAGGTTTATGTAGTTGAATATTAAACTCTTGTCTTTTTGGTCTAGGCCCATACTTTTTTTTTTAATTAAAGTTTTGTTTTAAAAACAGAGAAAGTTAATATTGAACTTCAGGGCTTTTCTTTACCAACGTGCATGCCAGCTTTGTGCATCTCTAGGATTCTTGGTAATGGCAGGAGATGTCTTCAGACACAGGAACTCCACTGTCTCTGCTGTTAGACTGGCCCCAGCATGGCTGTTAGAGAGGGGCCTGGTAGCTTGGGAATTAGTATGGCCCAGGGACTACTTCCAGGAAGCATTTTGAGAGCAGCCACCTGCTTTAAGTTTTAATTGCATTAATGTTCTGTGACAGCTGACCTCAGCATTAGGAAGCATTTTGGGGTATGTCTCTTAAAATTGTACAGTACAGTCTCTGTTCAGGACCCTAGCAATAAATAGAGCAGTATGCCATGCTGGTACAGTGTGAAATTTTGTTTGTCAGACTGCTTGAATTTCTTTCAGGGGACAATAGAACTTGTGTTCTGCAGCTTTTCGCCTCCAAAATTACCCTGACGCTTAGTTTTTAATACATGGTTTTGTGTGTCAGCTTTGAATGTAGTTTCCTGAATTTGACATTTCAAGTCAAATACTTATTTCTACAGCTGTGACGTGGTAGTGGGTTTTAAGAAATAAATTTAATGGCAGGATATTTGAAATTAATTTGGTGAAAAAAACATGTGTGAGAAAAGACTACCAAGTTTACTGACCACATCAAGGGATGAACCAAGTAGTCTCCCTGCCTGCTGTGGTGTAGATGCAGTTTGAGGGCTGATGCCCCCATTATTGCTGTGGGTCAGCATCCTTAACCAAACTGTGCAGCTGAACCAGCCTCTGTCCCAGTGCAGTCTTTCCATTGACTTAGTAGCACAGTGTATAAGGAAACTCTGAGTTCCTTCAAATTCAAGCTTTCCATGACCTTTGCAACTGCTGTATGGGGAAAAAAGCTGTATTAATTCTGAGCACACTGGAGAATGAGGCAGATGGAATACAGAAAATTAATTGTTTTCACATTAGCACTATTCTTTGGAAATGTGGTAAGATCTTTATTCCACTGTATCAGGGAGCAAAGGGACAGACCCATTTCCATCACCATGAAAAAAAAAGTCTACCTTGTGTGGTAATTGAGTAATGGTCTGTTCTGTGAACAGTTGCACGTGCTGTGGGTGCCCATTACAATGCCAAGTAAACCGGTTGTTGTTACTGGGACTAGTAAAATAAGTATTTCCTAGTGTCTGTGAGCACACAGAATACAGTCCTTGCTCTTTTGAAGTGTTTGGAAGGCAAGGTAGTGTAGATTTGCTAGATCATAGTTAGGTATTTTTGGGCTTTTTGTCATGACACAGAGAACTGCTGGGAAGGTGTTTTGCAGTGGGATGAAGGCAAGTGGTGTAAGTGCTTTATTTAAGCACTTGAAGCTATTGTCTGTTCATTTCTTCAGGCATTTGCTTTTGAAATCCTGTTAGTATTCTGTCCTGGAGTTAAAAGCTCAGCTCCTTCCTTTTTCCTATAATGAAATGTATTGTAAGTTGCTTGTATCCCTTAACATATCTCTGCTATAATACTTCAAACTACTTCCATTAGAAATCGGGTAACATTTTCTTCCAGGTGCTAGTCACATTTTCTGGGCTTGTCTTTCAGTTGTCATGTACTAGGTTTAGTGCATGACTAAAGGATTTTTTTTTAAATTCCACATAAAATGTTTTATAACACTGTAATGTTAATGTCTCTTATACTTGACAGCATGACAAAATGAAATAATTAAGTGTTCAGTGCAGTGCACAGAGACCAGAGCAGCCGTTCACTGGTTACAGCACTACTGCTTTTAAACTTTCTCCACATCCCCAGATTGCCAAGTAAATATTTTTGGTGATCTTATTTTTCATTTTACACACATCAGAATAACAAAGTAAATTGTCTCAGTATAAAAACGGTTGCAGGAGTTGTATAATCTATATGTTTATAATGTGTGGCTATATGTATATACTGTATTCTCTGTATAAAGAGAGGCTGAGACAGAGAATATTAACTGTGATGAAGTCATGAACCCAGGCGCCCGCTATAGGCATCTGCAAACACTGGTTACCCTGGCAACAAGTGGAAAGAGGTTGGAGAGGAAAGCTGGAGTAGGTTGTTGCATTGAATTGTTTTCAGCTTGTTTCTTCCTCACTAAAGCAGGGAGATGTTGAAAGGTACGATGTCCCTCTTTCTCTGTGTATATTATTTATATGTATTTAGACAGTTGTTGGGAAAGGGAAGGCTAAAAAAAAGACTTGTAATTCAGCTCAACTGGAGATGAACTTCTCAGTATAAATAATAATATGCATTGCAAATATGTGGGTTTTTCTGTGTGCTTAATTTTTGTGTTGTGTTGTAAGGTGAGAGTGCTAAATGGATCTCCAGAGTACAGTACTGTCCCATCTTCAGCCTGGAGACAAGTGCCTATTGCTTATTACGTCTTCAGAAACTGATTTTTATTTTAAACTGGGTTTGTAGAACTAACGTTTGAAAACCTGCCAGGACAGTGAAAGTACTGGGTATTACCAAAAGATTTGTTAACTGATACTAAACCTGAGCTTCTGAACACCTTCCAAATGTGCCTTGTTTATATTCTTGTCCTCGTGCACTTGTGCAGAATATTGTGGCTCATGAGTTAGTGAAGTCTTTACCTCCCTGGGGAAAGTTTTTATTAGAAAAACTAGGACATAATGTTCAAGGCTATAACAGCATCTTTCACAAGACAAATACCAAGATACTCTCTTCAGAAATCTGTTCTGTACAAATAATAGGAGATATAACTGTGTGTTTCTTCTTGATTATCCTTCTGTCTTTTGCCTTTTTTGTCTGTAATGAAAAAAATAAATAATAAATACCTGTGCACTATATTAAAATATAAATATTATAAATTACTATATTTATATACTTGAAATAATCAATTCTTGTAATTTTCAGAAATTCTAAACATTCTTTTAATTAACTTTATTTTTAACTTAGAAATAATGCCCCTCAAATGACTGTTAAAAAAATAATCTGCAGAGTCCTAAAAGAATAAAGTGTATGACCCAGTCAGGGGGGAGAATTCAGTAACTGTATTTAACAGCAAGGGATTGATCTACAGACAGTGGTTCTTGATTTCTCATATACTGGAAGACACAGCCTAATAGAATATTAAAAAGTGTTGTTTCTAGAAGTGCAGTGATAGAAGTACACACTCAGTTTGCCAGGCTCTTGCCCTTTCATTTTCATTCACATCTCCATGAAAACGGACTGCCACATATCTTTATTCAAATTAAATCTAATTTTACTACACTATAACACTGGATCTTCAAAACTTAAGAAAAACAAATATGATGTGGAAAGACGGAGATGTGCATGAGTGTGCTGATTGCTCATAAAAGAACTTAAGACTGATACCAGTCTTGTAGCATCTTCCTTGAAACAGGCTGCTCAAAAGAGCTTTTGTCAGCAGGGCATAATTTAGTTAAAATAAAATAAAGCAAATCAGCTCTAAGCAATTATATATCTTACAAAGTAACAAAGATTTGAATCAGTCATAAGAGGTAGAGTTTTGTCATTAAGCAGTAATGAAAATCAGAGCTCTTATTCTGAATGGTGAACTAATAAGTCCCTAATGTTATTTTGCAGTTGAGTACCTACAAAACTGTTCTCAGTAAGCAGTATAGTTGAGGCTGTAGGATTGCAGGTTATTTGTGTGTAGTGTTGTATCAGTACATTAATCACTGTTTTGTATTCTTGCTAATAAGTGGATAAGAAAGATTCTATTAGTACTTACCTTAGATACTTAAGACTGCTATCCTGCAGTGTTGGAGTAAGTTAAAAAGGAGTTGCCTTCTTAGCTGTCCTGTACAGTAATCTTCTGAAATAATAACTTTCATCTTGCTTTTCTTCAAGTGTTCATGTAACGTTTCTTCCTATCTTCTGATCAAGTCTCCTGTAGCCATTTCAGTGTAGGAGTCTCCTGGGTTTAGACTATAGCTTATTGTCACATGCTAGCAGTGTAATCAGGTATGTGTATATTGGCTTCAGGCCACGTTAGGGTTGATCCTTTTGTGTCCAGTCTCTTGTACGTTGTCAGCATGTGGTTAAATCATCCGTGTATCTGGTATAAAGGAGAGGTAAATACACAAAATGATCCTTCAGCTATCCTCTGCTGCTTAAACAGGGAAATAATGAATTATGAATATCCTAGTCAGGATTCCTGCAGTTAGTACTTAATTCCTGCTGTGTTTTTAAGCTGATTTGGTCTATTAATATAATATGTGTATAGATGCAGCTATTATTTTCCTACATCCAATGCTGTATTTTGAAGTATCCATGGAGAAATGTGCAGGAGAGTGCTGAGAATGAGGACTGTTTGATAGTGACTGGAACATCACAGAACAGAAGCTGCCTGTGATTTGTTCTGTAGTGTGTGACCTTTCCTTTCTGTGAACTATTGGAGAATTCTCTACAAGAAAACTCCTTTATCCTAAGGCTTATGTTGGCCATCAGCTACCAGTTTAGAGGATGGCTTCTTCTTTACCAATGAGAATTAGTGGATGAGAGAACTTAGAGCCTGCTTTGGTAAGCCTTTTCTTGTACAGATTATTCAAGAAACCTAGAAAATACAATTGATTTTAGAAGTTGCATCTTTCAATCTGCATTGATCTGACTTTTACCAAGTTGTTAGGCTGTAATGTTGTTTTAAGCATTTTTCTGAAAAGGGAACTCTCATACAGGAGAATTATTACCATGGTAAATTCCAAGTTCTTGTCCATATTGATGAAGATGGAGAGAAGTGTTTTCAACACTTGAGGGGGTGGGAATATTTCTCCAATGAAGAAAAGTTGAAATACATGTTCTTTTTTAAGACATCACACTGTCAAAATCCTAAGCTAATGTAGAGCATGGATATAGCAAGAATTTTAGAACAAGTTACATTGTGAATATACATTGTACGTGCTGGTCTGTGATAGCTGAGTGTGCACACCTTAGCCTCTGTAAACATAAGGTGATCAAATTAGACTAGACAGCCCTTTGTTTTTCAAGGGTATCTTCATTTTTATCAGAAAATAAGAGCTTGTTTGTGTCTGTAGCCTTGAAAGGCTTGCTGCTGTTTGTCTGCCCTTCCCAGAAGAGGCACCAGTAGCTCTCAATAGTTCAGTAAAAATTAGTCCTGTTATGTACAATATGCAGCTTAATGTGTAAGAAAGCTGGTTTAACACTGCATTAATTTAAAAGCAGATACAGCTGGTACAGAATAAAGGGATTGTACAGACACACATGAATTCTGAGCTATAAGCATTTCCAGTTCCAGGGTAGCAAAAGGTGGAAATTCCAGACTAATGTTTTTATAGAGGTACAGTGGACATAGCAGTGAAGAGTGGGCATTTAGGACAGCTTGATATTGCTTTCATTAAAAACCAGGCTTGACCCTGTTCCTGGACATTCACAGTGATGAATCTTCCTTAGCAGGAAGCTGCACTTCAGTGTGGCACGTACCTGTGGCTGCAGAGAAGGGGCACCGACGGAGCCCAGCGGGCTCAGCATGGAGGGGGTGGATTTTGCTGGCATGTGTGGCAGGTGTTTCAGCCCTCACATCTCCAAAGGAGATGGCCAGTTGCCTGTGTTTGTCTTGAAGTCATGCAGAGAGAACAAAATGTCATATACAAGGTTATTTTCTTTGGCTTTTTAAAGGACGTTAATTTTTTTTTTTAAGAATGGGAGTTGATGGCAACAAGTATGAAAAAGTTGGTATTATACCTTAGCTTGCTGGTGTTCAATTTCCCTGGGTTGTGCTACAATTAGAGCAAGGGTGAAAAAAAGACAATTCCTACCAGTTGATTAGACAGCAGAAGGATTGAGGTTTCAGAGAGATCAGGATGTCTCTTAATCTGTGAATTATATTTCATTACTAAAGAGGAAGAAGAGCTTGAAGTGCCTTTGGAGGGGCTTGGATTTCAGCAGCAGGAGTCCCGGCTTTGTCAGCAGATGAAAATGGCCACTGTTGCTCCATCACCAGAGCCTGTTTGCTGGCAAGTGGAATCAGTGACCAGCACAAATTCAGGACATGTTTGCACCCAAGGTAGGAGCTTTCTGTGCTTCAGAGAATTCTGAAAATTGGTGTTTAGCTGCAGGATCAGTCTGTAGAGAGTGGCTGATGGATGGATTGATTGGATAATTATGATTCATATTCCTCAGTTTCTCTGCCTGCCTTCCAGTCAAGTATTCCAGAGTTTAGAGGAATTACTGGCAATATCCCCACTTCCTGGGAAAGTGCCTTGTCGTCCACTAATAGTTATTCTTTTTGGTGCATGACTCACATGCTAAATACCACAGCAGCAAAGCCAAATAAAAAACCTCCTAGTACCAGGCTATCATGCTATATAGACTGTGCATCTTTTAAAGTAGAGGTTTTTCTTCTAATTGAAATCTTATATGGGGCAATATGACAACACTTTGGATTACACTATTGGAATATTTAGCAGAAGGAAACAATTTTTCACAAAACCTGACTCACTCAGTCTGAGTAAACATAAAAAACAGCATTACAGCAGTTAATGTTTTCTGTCCCTCCTCTGCCCCCTTCCCAAGAGAAGTAGGAGTTGGTGTTTAATTGAAAAAATTTAAAACTTGGTATTTCAGGCAAACGTAATCCAGATAATCATGTTTGTATCTTGTTCCTTACTTCTGAGAGACAGATTATTTTATGTCTGATTACTGCAGTGTTTCTGGTACTCTGAAAAGATTGACTGCCCATGGCGACGGGTCACTGACCTTGATGGAAAACTATGCCTCAGCTGTTGTGGCAGTTCCTACATTCTTGTGTACAGTTGAGAACACAATTCAATTTTACATCCCCTAGTAGTTAGTTTTAGTGTTGATGGTGTTTTTGGGGGAGAACGTCAGGAAGATGGCATTTTATTTTGCTGTAAGTGGCCATGTCAGTTCCAGAAATCTGCAAGAGATGGATTTGACAAGACTGAATCTGAAAAAAATTATTTTTTCAGATGAAAAATGAACACCTGTCGTTATTATCAGTCTGAGATAGATTCTAGTGTCTTCATTCATATAACTTAAAAGCATAGTTTTGACTTCATATGAAGCAGAATTATTAGTTAGAAATCAAAAAATGTCTTTTAACAAAATCTCAGGGTTTAATGTGAAAGCGTTCTCTTCTACTGGACATTTTTGTATACGTATAATTTCGTAATGTGACAGTACCCAGGGAAGGACTGAATCCCTCTTTACTTCATGACATGAGCCCTGTCTGAGCAAGTTGTCATTGTAAAGACCATAAGCTGAGACACTTGGGAAGTATGTGGAAATGGTGGTAACTAGTGTGGGAGATGGTGGCATGAGCACACTAAGGAGATTTTTATGGCAGGGTTTGAAGAGACTAATGAAGAAATTTTGATGGGTGCTACAATATATTTTACTTAAATTGTTGAGGAGTTACTGTCTCAATAATTAAAGAGACAATGCTGTGGTGGAGGAAATAAAGACTCAAAGGTAAGTAGCTTTATTTGTTGCATTACAGAAAGGAGAGGGCGTTAGAGAGTGCAAAGATAAAATGATTGCATCTGGAACAAGAATAGGAAAATGATGTTTGTAGTAGCCTTGTAACTAGGCACAGATGGGTCAGTGCTACACTGCCACTTGCCAATGCTTGGTGAGATGGAGTTTCTGCTGTCCAGTAAGAATTTTTTTAATTGTTACTGGTTTCCAGTTGTCATTATAGAATCGTGAGGCACTTTCTTCTTCTTTTTCTGAACCTTATTTAAAGCAGGGCCTGAAGAAAGGCTTTTTGAGCCAGCCATATTTCTAACAGTGAACTGTTCCCTCTTCTTTGACATCTGAAATCCTAGATAGCTTCCTAACATATTTTTTCTTATTATTTTCTGTTTAGCCTCCAGTTCCAAGCCTGAACTCAGCTCCAGTTCACAGACTTTGGGAAGTCAGCAGAACAAGACAGATGGCACCCGAGTAAAAACTCGCATTCTGCCCAACATGCCAAAGCTTTTCATACCTTCATCTGTCACCAAATTTCCACCTGAGATCACTGTCACACCACCCACTCCCACCCTCCTTTCTCCAAAGGGCAGCATTTCAGAAGAGACCAAGCAAAAATTAAAGGTAATAAAAGGGAAACAGTAATATTTTTTAGATTCTTCTTTTTATCTTAATTCTCCCCTCAATAAAATCCTTGTATGAAAGGAGCAACAGTTCCTGCCCCCAGTTCATAGTCAGAAATAATACAAGTAGTGGAAGAAGATGCTAGCTGTTACCAGCAGTAGCCAGTTTTTAAGGACTGAAATATTGCCCATGGGTGAAATAATAGCTATCCTAGTCCTTATCCCATTGCTGAGGGAGTTGGAAAGAGTTACAAAAATGTGTGAGGGAGCTAGTGCAGCCGTTGCAATTCTTAGGCCGGTGGAAGCTACCAGAATATTAAATGTGGGGAAGCCTGCTGGTAAATGTCAGGTTGTTTCACCGTATCTTCTGTAGAAGTAGGAGAGCTATTGAATGTGAAGGAATAGCAACCAGTTGGCTTTTATCCCTGTGACCATGGGTTTTTGCTGACTATTTAGCAATATATTCTCTCTCTCTCTTTTTGGGATCAGTCTGCTATTTTGTCTGCTCAGTCTGCAGCGAATGTAAAGAAGGAGAGCCTTTGTCAGCCAGCTTTGGAAATCTTAGAGACCTCAAGCCAGGAGTCCTCACTGGAAAGTGATACTGATGAAGATGATGACTACATGGACATATGAATGAGTTCTGACCATCATCAACACCAACCATATAACCATTCTTCTTGTTGCCAGCATCTCTGGTAGTTGAAACATCTTCGTTGGCATTACTCTTCATTTAATTGGCATCGTTGTGTTCTTCATTTTCATTACCTTTATCACCACTACCACGTGTGTTGCCTTCAGAGTCTTTGCCATTCTCCCCATCATGGTGCTTGACAGAAAGAATGATTGTTTACCAGGCAGTTCATTAATTTGGACCACGCTGTCACCTTTAACTTCAGTAAACACAGGGATGTTTTCAGCTGCAATTCATATCTCTACTGTTCCTGCCTCTTCAAACTTCTTCTTGGAAGCCACTCCAGTAGCTCTTTCCTATAGCATTTTCTTCCTTTTACTTGTCTTTTTGCATTTTCCTGCTAGTTAAGTTCTTCTCGTAGTAATTCAGCAATCTAATGTCTGTCTAGCCATGCCACGATTCATCCAACAGCTCCTTTTCAAGTGAACGAAGTAAGAACAATTTGCTGAGCTGGTAGAGGTTTTAATTACATCAAGAACGTCTGTGGCTTTGTTGTGGGGCAAGAAGTGTGATCTGGGAGCCTCTCAGCTTCTTGGCACTGCTGGGTGCTTTGCTGGAATTTGACTCTGTGACAACTGGCAAAGAACCAGCTTTTCCAGGCAGACGGGGAGGTTAGCCTCCTGTTTGCGCTCCTTTTACACCAGTGTATGAGGTCCAGCAAAAATAATCTACCTGAATGTTGGCTTAAAGAACTGATCTTTCCAGAATTGTCTTACAGTCCTTTCTCTTCTGATGCCTTGGACAAGCATTTTGAATTGGGGGCTAGATGATATTTTTACGGTGGTATTGAAAAACTTGAACGATTTCGATACCGTCTCAGTAATGTCTGTTTTTTACAGAATGACACAAAAAGGTGTTTTTTATCTATCTGCAGAGGGACTGCTCACAGTTATTTATATGAGAAAATAATGGTCACAAAGATCCTTTTTTTTTTTTTTTTTTACTGAATGTTAACTTTGTAAAATAACGAATGCAAACGATGAAAAAAAAGTCACACACTATATATACACACGCGTGCGCCCACACACACATATATATGTGTATGTACATATATATGTATGTATAGGAAAAAAGAAAATGCATACAGCTTGCAATGTCAGATTTCTTTGTGTTTGGGGGAGGTGGTTTTCTGTAAAATGCAGAGCTTTGTATAAACTTTTGGGTTTTTTCTAATAAAGTTGAAATGTACTGTTGTCTCTGTTGGTCTGAGAGGATGAGGTACCGTGGTTCTGGAAAAAGTGTTACTCCTCCCTTCCTTTTATTTCTTGGATAAAAAAAGTAGTGGAGGAAGAGGTGGGGGGGGAAACCTGTTCTGAAGACTGCCAGAGCTCTTTGGGTGGGTTTGGTCTTGTGTGACCGAGAACCTGGGTCAGCCAGTGTTGCCAAGATTGCCTGCAAGGAGTTCGCTTCCCCATCGAGATGTGTTCTGAATCCTTTTTCATCTATCTGAGTATCTTTGAATGTAGAAGAACATCAAAGGGGGAAGACATCACATGGTGAATCAATCACATAATCCACTACTACAGTGATAGCTCTCATTCACTGCAAGAATGGTGAATGGACTATGGATAAAAAGAAGGAGCATTAAACTTTGTATTGCAAGTTTATTCTCATATTCTGGGTTGTTTGTTATTCTCATATTTTGGGTTGTTTGTTTTGAATGAAATGTAATTTATAAACAGGTGAGCATGTCCATCTTGAGTGTATTGGCAACTTTTTGTGTGCATTGTTCACTTACTACGGGTGATAGGTGAGCTGGGTGCAACTGATGTGGAAGTGATCAGGTAACTGAATGGTAAAAGTAGATGGGTATTTTCAATAGTAATATGTTTTCAGTGTGTGCTCTGTAATTTGGTGTAAGTTAGAAATGCATTGTATAGCATAACATAGAGTCACTGACTGGTACCAGGCTAAGGGAGCTTTTGATAATCAAGCATGATTCTATTTTTTTTATAAGATAGCACAGGAAAAAGGAAATCCGTTTGTTTTGATATATGCAATCCAACTTGGAGGATGTAGTTTTGAATAGGGCTCTTTGACCCAGATAGAACAGGCTACATAAGCTTTTTGGCTAATATATATTCTTAAATGTATGGCTAACTTTAAGATCACATTGAAATTTGTAGGGCCACACTTCTAGCATGGGTTTGATGTATGAAGACAGAGCATTTGCTTTTCTTAATTGAATCTGGTCAGTGAAAATGGTGGTTTTCATTTATTAGTCTTAAAGATTGCTTGGCATTAGCACATTTTGCTCTTTTGTTCCCTGTTTTTTTTTTTTCCTCCTCTCCAGAGCTTGCTCAAATAACTGGTTTAAGCTTGCTTTTGACTTCTGGTCCTGCTTTTTGAGAAGGATTTTTTTTTTTTTTTTTTTTTGCTGGTTCAGGAAAGCTAGAACAGTAAATGAAACCATTCCTGTCAGCAGAGCTGAACTTTGCTGATCTGCTCTAAACCCCTTTTAATCTTCAAACAATGCAGCTGTGCAACTTGGTTTTATCCTATATTCAAAACTCTTACCTGCTTTTTCTTTTCTTTTAATTAATCTATGATCTTTTATTCCCATTATGCTATCGGGTAGCTCAAGGATTTTTTTTCTCAAGCTCAAGAAGTTACTGAGACTGAACTGCACAGGCCACTTCCTTCAAATCCTGCCACGCTGCTAATGACTAAATGCTCTGTTGTAGCAGTGGGCCATCTTCCACAATGGGTGCTACTGCTGGTGTGTGTTGAAGCAGCCATTCTGCTATAGATGTGAAATCATCTCTGTAAGTACAGTTTACGTAGTTCTTTAGCTCAGGGAGCCACATTGTGGAATGAAGATGCAGAGATCACTGGATGCATTGACATATGTTTGTCTGAAGCACTATCCCTGGAGATACTTGGAGCAAGAACTTCAAATGCTTATGAACAGAAGTAGTCACTTAGCATGGCATCTTCTGAAGCCCGCCAAGATAATTTTGTGGAATTTTCAAGGTGAAAAACAGCAGCATGGTAAAACTGCAGTTATCTATGAGTTTACTCAAAGTAATTGATTTTAGTCTAATCTTATTTGTAGGGTCTTGGAATCCAAGTATAGGTAAGGTCCCACTTCCCAATTTGCATATCAACAGTAAACACATCCGTCTGCAGGATTTACTGAGTAACCATTGCTTCTGAAATCTCAGACAGGTAAATGGCAGCTCCTGAAGTATATTAAGTATATTGCTCTTGGGGTTTTTTGGTGGCTTGGTTTGACTTTTCCCTGTGAAGGGTTAGGAATATCAAGTGCCTAAAGTAAACTTAAAGGTGAGTCTGTGATCAAATGGGGTAAGGAAGAGAGGCTTTTACTGCCTTTTTTTTTTTTTTTTTTTACCCTGCCAGTAATTGATTAAACAGTAAATCCTTTTTGGCTGCTGAAAAGCTAAACTCCCAGGCAAATAGCAAAAATGTTTTTGTTCCAAAGTAAATGCAGAAAGAAATAAGGTTGAATCAGATGTTGAGAATAATTTGGGAATAGTTGGTACACTTTCTGTGCTGGTATTGGTTTTATGCATAGTAAGACATCTTTCATTGATTACCATTGTTGAGGTATATGGTAGTGGGGTTTGGCTGTGTTTAATGCACTTTCATTTCCTGACACAGGGATTATGTAATCTGTATATGGTTAAAACCACTGAGAATTTATCTCTCTGAGCTATGACTAGTGTTCTACTAAGAATTAATTTTGTTGGGCACAGCTGTCATTAGTGACTTCTGCCCACTCTCTGAAAAACACTGGTCTTCAAAAGCTAATAATAGGTAATTCCACAACCAAAATATCAAATCAAGGAAGATACCAAGCATCATCCTTAATTTTATCATGTACTAAGGTTTGTCAGTTGTTGTCTCTTGGTTGTTGGTTTTTTTAAATACGAATGAGATTTCCTCATGAATAATGAAATTAATGTCTTTTGCAGCCAAAATAAACACCATATGGTCAGGGAGAAAGGGACCAGGAAGAGATGAGGAAGGCATGGCAGCTGAAGCTGATTAGGAGGCAAAGTGGACTGAAGGGCACAGAGGGGCGAGGTGAGAAGAGACCCTTACCACCCAGGGTGGGATCACACAGGACTCTGTTTTTGGCAGTAGTGTTGATATTTCAGTGAAGGTGGAAAATCTGTGTTGTACTGTGTTATACACAGAGCATAGCTCATTTCTGTTCCTGCAGAACAGAATTGTTTTAATTGTCTCTTTAAGGAAAATGAGGGTAAATGAGATGCTCAGAAGAAAAAGCAGCAGACATAAATTTTGTGATCTCTTACTTAGGCATGTAAAGCTAGGACGAAGAAGCATTGTTCTTGCAGTTGGAGATGATGTAGGAACTTCAGCATAGATGTTGAGTCTGAATTGCCATCTTTCCCTTTCTCCTGGCTGATGTCAGGATTTTGGGGGTAACCTTGGGGTACTGTACCACAGGCTCTGTGAGCCTAATTTACACCATTGGGAGAACTTCCCGCTGGACTCTCAGCCATTGTTGCAGGGGACTGTGCAACAGGTAGCAGTGTGGAAGGTAACGGAGCAGCCTCTGAGGGTTGTTGGCTTCTGGAGGATGGCTTACCTTCACTTGAATGGCTCTTTCACGTTAATATGTAAAGACTCCAGGAAAATCTCACCAGAGACTTAAAGAGACATCTCTCCTTGGATATACATTTTTTGTTCCTGCTGCTGTTTATCTAGTGCATGTATGAGGATGACACCCCATCAGCAAGCACTTGTTAGCTAATTCCAGAGCCTCTGTTCCACAGTCTTGAAAGTTGTTTTAGAGCTCAGTGACCTCTGCAGCCTTCTTCATGTAATCTGGATATCTTGCTGCCTGTGGATTTCTTTTGGCCCCAGCTGACCCTTAAAGAGTTTGGGCCTTAGAGACTATATGTGGAACTTGAATGTTTGATCCCACCCCTAATACCCACAAGCCATCTATACCAAGCACATGAGCTGTTTGCCATGGCTTCAGGAGTTCAAGGCTTGCAGAGGCTCCAATGCGGGCTCAGACTGCAACCTTGCAGTGCTCAGATGCAGCAGCAGAGCAGCTATGGATGCCAAGGGCCTCTCCTGCATATTACCTCAAAAATATTTTGTATCCTGTGAATGGATTTATCCCTAATGAAATGTCATATATGAATAAGGACAAGACATGTGGTGGGTCTGGCTGGAGTGTGATCTCAAGGCTCTGTGGTCATCTCTATATAAGCTGCGTGTACAGAGTTCATCCCACATCGTTTGGGATCTACACGGTCTGCTCTGGTAGCACTAGAGGGGGCCCTAGGACAGAGGAAAAAAAAAAAAGGAAAGAAAAAAAAAAACGGGGAAAACCCAACCCACACCCCACACCAAACCCTAAAATGGATGACCAGGAACTATCTAAGACTAAATGACATTGCTGGTTTTAACCTCATTTCTAAGGGCCACCTGCTGCTCTACTGTGTGTCCTTAATATATCATCTGATTCAAAGCAGAGAGAATGAGAATCCTCTTAGTCTGTTTGCACAATTCTGTCCCATGTTCCTGATGTTCCTGGCCATAGCAAAAAAAAAAAAAAAAAAAAGGTTCAGTTTGTTACGTTAACTTAGCAGGAAAACAGAGCCAGTATATGCTTGCTTTTTTAACTCCCCTATAAAAGCCTACTGGACATTTTCCATTTTCTTAGTGTGCAGCATATGA
>NW_008621522.1:28128-36994 GCF_000691845.1 Merops nubicus | reverse complement strand
GAAAGAGTCTCTTTTGACAGTTAGTCTTGTGTGAAAGGGCTCAAATAATGCGTTCAGCTTCATCATCAGAAATCCTGATTATTTCAGCCCGAGTTCATTGCAGTTGTGTGGGTTTTGTACCCACGTAACTGAGCCCAAGAGCAGGTGATAAACATGAAGTGTTTTGAGATAGTTTCACTAAAGAAAAGTTCTAATTAGGGACAAAAATGTGTGGGAAAATGATGGAAGAATATGAGCTTTCAGGCTTGGAGAAAATCTTCTGTAACAGTCTGTGTTACCTGAAGTAGCCAGGAGGTAAGATCAGGTTCTGTGGTCATCTCCTGCAGAAATGCACATGAGCTGGGAGACTGAGATGGAGCTGAGGTCACAAACTGACTGCAGAACCAGAAAAACACCATCACTTCTACCAAGAGGAAAGTAAAGTCATACTTGTGCTTGCATTTAGGATTTATCTGTGCAATTAAAGGATTGTGTATGTAGCTGGGTGTACAAAAGCATTCAATTATGTAATGACAGTGGGAGGAACGTTTCATGATGTCTCTCCAAGTACACTGTCTTACTGAAGGGAACTGCCTATCTGAAACCAAGTCAGCATATAGGGTAAAAAGTAGGTTTTGCTCTCAGATTCAACACGGATACCCCCCTCTCAATATATATTTCTCAGCCTATTTTTTTTTCTCTCCCCTTTCTTTCAGAGACTCTGCAAACACAGTGAATTCCAGTATAAATGGAATATACACAAATTTCATGTACAGAATATGCATATGGGAACCACACTGGAATGGTATTAATTTAATGTTAGAGTGATAATCTAACTACAAGTGGAGACATAGTGCTTCCTGTGTGAATGATCAGTTGTTACCTATAGCTACAGTTAGCTTAAGAAGCTATGTACTCCCATTCTTTTCTTTTTACTCCTTTGAGGTGTTTGACAGATACAGAGGGCTGTTCACAAGAAATAATATACAACTGAGTGTTATTTGCAACTGTGTTGCATGAACTATTATCTAATATAGCAGTGAACACATACTGTTCAGTAATAATTACTAAAGGATGTGGTATGAGCAGAAAAGCATCATACTTTAGGAGTGTTCTTTGATTCCTTGTAATGTAAGTCACACCAGAGACTTAATTTCCTTAAGTATGAAGAGTCACATTTTTCTCTTCTAGATGCATGGGTATATATAAAATGTAACTCCTTCGGTAATGATGATTGCAGTCATCATTTTCTTTTCCCCTTAAGACCTGGCACTAGATGTATTCTCAAAGAATAGCTTAACTTGTTAATTGAGCCAACATATAAAACCACCATGCTATACGAATGTCAGGAAACAGTAATTTGAATATGGAAATTTATCATTTGGGAATGTCTAGACCATATATTAGATTTCCATTAAGTTCAAATGGGTGGGGTGGGGAGTGGGGGAAGGTTTAGAAATTCCTAGTGGAAGCTACTGAGTGTACAGCAGCAATTTGCAATGCTATGCCCTCAAGTAATCAATGCAAGTTCAAACAAATAACAGTGCTGCTATGACTTTCCCAACAGATGGCACTGCTGGAAGTGCTTCCTATACTTAATAAGTAAATGGCTTTTCCTGGGAGCAAAACAAAGAGCCTGACTGTTGTCTCACAGCAAGTAGCAGTGTACAAGATGATTTTTCAGTTTGGCTTCCTTGAATGTAGTAACAGCTCAGGACTGCACGTTGTAAAGTATTGCTGCAAAAAAGAAGTGTAAGAGTTCCTTGTGGAGAACTGGGTTCGATGGTCCCCTTGCTTTGCTAACATAAAGAAGCCTTTAAATTCTGTCAGTGCAGCTAGAACTCGCCACTGGCATCTGGGCAGTGCTGCCAGTTCACATTTCAGTTGTGAGAAGACAAAGGTGTGAATCTTTCTGTAGCAGCCAGACAAGCCGAGTGCATTTCCTGGTACGCTCTCGGATGCACCGTGGTGCTTTTCATTGTCTCTGAAATCAGCCTTGCCATGACCCGAGCAAGGATTCCCCCACAATTGGCAGGATTTACCAAGCCTGTACTTTTCTTTGGATGTTGTTAATATAGGGAGCTTTCTTGGCGTAAGGAGGAAACGGAGAAAGCAGTGGAGGATTGCTAGAAAGCCTGCAGCCTCAGAGTCATTTTAATCCTTGATGTCTCCCCGTGCCTCCCCTCGGCCCCAGACGTGCCCCTGTTCAGCTGGGGTGGCAGGTGCTCTGCCTGGGCTGAGCTGCAGCCCTCCCACTGCAGGAGCTGAGCAGCTCTGGCCACGTGTATTGGCAGCTGGTAAAAGACAGACACAAGGTCCTTTAACAACTGCCCGTAATTCAGATGACTGCTCTGGAGATGTTAGTGTCTCAATTAATAAGGTCACTTTTAGACAACTGGTAATTCAATTAAAATGTAAGAGGGAGTAAATAGTATGTGCTCACACATACTTGCTGCGTTTGCTTTTTTAATAAGATGAACTTCTTGCAGTTTCAGTGAAACTCAGAAATATTTACATTACCATTATAGTTCCCAGTTTGTGTGTAAGGTCACACTTCAGTAAGGACAGCTTGACACAGAGACAGCACAGTGCAGCAACTGTCATCTTACCTGGTACTATGAACACAAAGGGAAAAGCAGCTGTAAAGTATATGAAAATGTGGAAATGTTATTTCCAAGTGCAGAGTCCGCTGGGAAGGAGGGAGACAGGAGGAAGACAGTCTTTCTTCTAAAACGTGCCTGATTCAGCAAGGTACTTAAATATAAATACAAATTACTACTTTGGATTTCAATGAAGATAGCAAAGGGTATCATCTTGTATTTGAATATAGGCTTATATTGTTTTCAAATTCTTCAGCGACCTGAAATTTCTGCAATTAAAATTTCTATCAAAGGCAGGTGCTTTAAAATAAACACACTTATTTAGTACTTGCGGACTTAAAGGTTCACAGTTAAACAAAGGTTTGCAGTTAAACAAAAGGCCAAAGAAAGGTGGAAGCATCTCTGAGAGTAAAAATTCCAGCCTAAATGAAATCTGTGGGAAACTGAGCAACTATAAGGAATGGACTTGGGTGTGCAAGTAAAATCACAATGTAATGTGATGTTTTGATAAAACAGAAACAATTTTAAATTGTGCTACATTCACTTTAGAGCAGAAACTAAGAAGTCAAAATTCCCCAATTAGTTTTTCCTGAAATTATGATAGCTATGACATATTGGTGAGCTTTGGAGAGCTGCTGGCATTATCTACATAAACTCCAGGATAAGAGATTATAAATTGAAGTTCTGTTTAGTGATACCTGTCTTTGTATGATCCCTGGGGCAGGGTTTTATAAGAATATCATTTTCCTAAACAGCTTTTCTCCCGTCTTCAGTGGTTGATACTGTTGCAGCAAGGAAATGCTGGTGGCTTTTAGGACAGCAGCAGCAGAACTGGTGATACTTACTGAACATAACGGACTAGAAGCTGGTTCGTTTGTGGTGGGTTCTGTACCTCGACTTTGTCAGTACAATTTTGATGTTATTTCATAATAACATCAGTGATGTATTGGTTAAATCATAAGAGTCACAAGAATTGAACTGTGCATCAGAGCTTTCCCATTAGCTGGTGAATTTTTCAAGTAACCATTTCTCTCTCACTTTCCATCTCCATAAAATGGAAACTTCTCGTCCAAAACACTCCCCCTGCCAAATAGCCACTGAATTTGAAGCTAGGACATTTTTATATATCTTTAGTTGTTTACAATTTTATCTTCTAACCAATTTTAGTTGAAACTGTCTTTTTTCATATTGAGTGAATGAATATTAATATCCACTAGGAACTGCTCCCATAGCTAATGTAAGACCAATATAGAAAGTCATCTGATTTTTTGTTGTGGTAAATAACAGAGCTTCCCATGAGCAGAATTCTGGAGAACACTAACAAGTGTATGCTTGTGTAAGTGCTCAGTATTTTGGAGAGTCCTTAGCTCTGATTGCTAAGAAATTAGGATAATTCAGTGTAGCAAAATCAAGTCTTTTTTCTAATCGAGACTGACTTGGATTTTTCAGTTCTTCCCATTACCCAGTTGAAATTTCCTGTGGCTTGTAACCATTTAACAATATGTTACTAACCATCCATTATGTCCTGCCTTACTCTCTCTTAGATGAAAGAGCCGTGTAAAAAAAGAATTCACCAACACCTGTGACTGAATTTGAGTGATAATGTCAATGGAATTAACACATTGCCATTGTTGAATGGTCTCCTGTGGCTATATAAACATCAAGGTAACACATCTCCAAAGCAGAAGACATTACTGCTGCGATACTGTTGCTTTGAGAATATTTCCTTACTGCCAAAATGCTGATGTAGATTTTGTATTTTGGCTGGTGGAGGATGATGTTGTGGAATAACAATAACAGAAAGGTTGATTTTACTGCTTTTTCCTGAATTCTGCTTTATTTGCTAAAGAAAATCTGTGGCATTGTTTGGCTAAGCATGGAAAGAGAGCCCAAGTACACTGAGGTTTATTTAAGGTGACTTCTTATTGGCAAATACATTTAAATGACAGCTCTCTTAAGGGCCTATTTCCATTTCTGAAGAAGACCTTCTGGAAGAGCTGGGGCAGAACGGCCTTCAGAAAGCCCAGGATTCTTCAGCCAGAGGAGGTTGCTGGAGAGTAATTGTCTCCTGCACTAGCTTCAGCCATGAGCATAACCTCCGTCCCTGCGAGCAGAAATAGACTGAGCCTGAAACACCTTTGGTATGTTGCTGACTAAAATGTTAGTAAGATGCAAGTTTCAGTTTTAACTTTGAGGATGGCAAATAAATAGTGAGGCCAGGCTAGTCAGAAATTTTTTTCAGCTGTGATAATCCCACTGTGGGGTAATTGTCACTCTCACCTTAATACAAGAGAGAAATAACTAATGTGGATGTTGCACAGAAGCTGTTTGTAATTCTTTGTATCACAAAACTGTTGGCAGTGTCTGTACTACAGAAGCCGGAGCTGGTCAGTTAGCACATGCAGGTAACAGTCATTATTTCCTTTATTATCAGTTTCCTGATCCTGGTTGCAAACAGGAAAAGAACATGTATTTCTGCAAGTGTATTTTCATTTATCTTCAGGCAAGCAAAAATGCAGGCAGTAAGTGCCAAACCAGAATGTGATGAACCAGAACCCTTCCTAAATGCCCTTTTTTTATGGGAGTTCTGCTTTTCTTCAGTCACCTTTAAACAAGGAGTCAGTGGGTTTGCTGCATTTCCACTAATCAGAGACTGTAACCCACGTTCCCAAAGGTGGGAAGTCAATCTCCAGGTTGACCTCACCAGGCAGAGACAGACATATCCCTCTTCAGAATCTGTGAGACATGCCCACTGCCTCTACCAGAGCTAAGTCAGTTCTGGAAAGAAAAGGACTTCAGTTTGGGAAGCTGAATCTGGCACTTCTGTGAACATCAGGGCTGAAACAGAGGAGAGGGGGAGATACTGTGTATCCCAGTTGTTTGTTGCAAGAGCTGCCCTGGGCTGGATTCCTCAAAGGAGAAGACTTTTTCAGCGTGGGAAATGTTCTGTTTCTGGACTACTCTTGGGTAACAAGGGAGAGAAAAGAAAGTTGTGATGGAAGTAGAGAGGAGCTGCCTATGGCAGGAGTTTGTCAGGACATGAAAAATGAGTTGATTAATCACGAATGCTCTGCATGACTTAAAGTAAGTGGACATGGTTTCTGTATACTGAAGTCCTTTTTTTCTCCCTTGAGGGCTATTTGAAGATCTCTGAAAGCAGAGAGAACAGCTAGTAAACTTTGTTTCAGAATTGCAGAGAAACTGGTTCTTTTATCCATGGATCAGTCTTTTGTCAGCCCTAATGCAATGGCTGGTGGCTTTAGTGTATCTCCACTGTCACCCAGGGGCTCTTCTTGGGACATGAAACCCAGTGGCTCAATAACTTGACACCTTTCCATCATCACATCACTCTGGCCTAGGCCTGGGAGTAGGGAAGAGGAGTGCTCTGCCAGGCTCAGCAACACTTAGATTGCAGTCACACCTCCCCTGGGAGGCAACAGCTGGTCTTTTGTGAATTATGATGTGTGGAAATACAGGATTTTATTTTTGTAAATCCTCAGCTGAGTACAAAAGCTGATGGCAGGACCCCTGAGCCCAGCAAGAGGACACTCATGGCAGAAGCATGCACAGCTCATTACTTTTTTTTTTTTTTCTTCATTGGGTCCTACCTTTCATTTTTTCCCCTTCATTCTTTCTACCCCCACTTTTTCATACATTTTTCTCTCACCTACCCATTTCTTCTCCCTCTTTTTTTTTTCCTTTAAACTACACAGGATCTTCTGAGCAAGCAAGAGAAAGCTCTTCTGAAGAGCAGGAGTTCTGGAGCCCTTCTGCACCACTTCTCTAGGGTTCTTCAGGAAACCTGTCTGCAGATAGCTCACAGCATCAGTGCCAGAATGGACACCAGCCTTGTGACAGCTGCAGCTTTGGCCAATGGCAGATAACACCAGTGACAATGCCAGGTAGGAGAAAGTGGCCCATCATCTGAGTCACATAACATGCTTGTGATTTTATCACCTCAAACTGTAATAAAGTAGTTGTATATATACTGTGATACCTAAACATCTAGTAGAAAACCCTGTGAGGAAAATTCAGCATGATTATTGTAGTTTTTTTCCTGTTAAGTGACACTAGGGCTCCATTGTCAAGATTCTGAACAAGAATACGCACTGTTCAAGGTGGTTGAGGTTCAAACTAGAGCATGAAAGATTCTTCCTTTTTGAAATTTACTTGATTTGTGCTCTGACTCCATTTTGGATGATCAGTGTTTCAGATCTGGAGACATCTTAAAAACCTGGGCAGCTTGGAAATATATCAGTATACAGTGTGAGCAAATTAGCTCAGAGGAGAGGCAGAGCTCCTGTCCCAAGGGACAGATTAGGATGAAGGGAATGGATAAAGAGGAAGGCTTTGTGTGCTGTGTTGGCTGTCTGACATGTTCTGCTGGCAGTTGCACATTTTTTCACTTCTAGTGGATAACTAGGTAGGTTCTAGTATCAACTAGATGATCTCCAGAGGTCCCTTCCCCTGCCATGCTGGGATTCTGCTCTCTCCTGCTGTGCAAACACGTGTTCCCTCCTTGCAACTACTGGCTTCAGGCCTGGATCCTTACTTTCCTTCCTTGATGCTGGTGAACATCATACCTTTGGACAGTGGCCACTGCAAGTGAGGAGCTGTTGGGAAGCTGTTGAAAAGGCTCTTCTTCCCTTTCCCCAGACACTCCATCCACATTCTGCAGCTTTTAGGAGTCACTGGAAGAAAGAGCCAGTCTCCTAATTATGATCACCAGGAAAGCTCTTGTAGGAGTGTGGTGGTGCAAAAGAAGCATGGACATTTCCTTCTGCTTGAACCTGTGTCAGATGTATAGTGCTATAACCCTGAGTCCAGGAGTAGCCCCTGGTTACACTGGACTGAGGAGCATTTTTCAAATCCCAGAAGAACATTTGTTCTTCTTTGTGGTCCCAGAATTCATTTAGTATTCATTTGAAGACTCATAGGAATAAGAGATGAGCGGGTATCTCGGAGCCTTAGTTGCTGCTCATGCAAAGGCAGGATTGCTGTCTGCAATACCACTGGTTTGTGCAAAAATCATTTGAAAGTCTAATACAATAAGAGCTTTGCCTGTTGTTCTGTGACCAGGCTGTCCTCCCACAGTCAGTATGTTTTTTTCCTGGATACTCGGATTGCCCCTTTCTCATTTTCAGCCCTAGTAATGAAGATAATTACATCCCTTTGTAGCATATCAATTCCTCTATCATCTGTATGTTTACACCCTGCAGACATGTTCATTTCTTCTTTGTGCACAGAGCTATCAGTAAGTGAGGCTTTACTTACCAACTCTTCTAATCTTTCTGATGTTAGTTCATCCAGTCTCCCGCCAGTTCTCCAGTAGCTTTGATCATTATATGATAAGAACTGTATGTACTTTTATCAGTTTGTTTTACAGCAGACTAACAGAAAGAAGCCCTGGCACTCTCCTGCTCAGCTATATGCTCTTTTCACATATGCATCCTGTGGTTATATTTGGCTGCTTTTGTTTCCTTGCTGGAAATTACTTGGTGCATTTACTGCGGAAAACCATAAGAGCTGTCTCTATATTGTGTCCTCCTTGATACTACCACATTTCTTAAAGGTGGATACAGCTGAACATCACTGTGTTCAAAAGAAAAATAATAAGTGATACTAAGCAACTCTTAGGGGAAAATCTGGAAGAGGGGGGTGAAGAATGGCAGAAATGAGCAATTCCCCCCTTAAACAACTCCTTGTCAATGTGATGCAAAGAGAGGAGAAGAAGTAGTTCCATCCTGGAGAGTACACACAAAACAAAGAGCTCAGAAAGACCTGATGGGGGACCATGAATGGGCTTAGATTTCAAATTTTTGTCTCAGGTTTCTGATAATCTAAACCATCCTCCCAAACTCTGTCATAACTTCTCCACACTGTCTCGTAGAGCACAAGTGCTCTTTAGATCTGGTAGGCTCCCTCTGGGCCATGAGCTCTTATTGGAGAATGAAGTGGAATACTGACAGCTTCTCCAAAACCACAGCTGACTGCAGGGATTGTCCAGTCCTCCTTATGGCTTGTGGTGTCTTTGGCTCCAGATCATTTTGCACTTGGTGCAGAAATGCCAGCCAGGGTTCCCTGTGGTGCTGACCAGCATGGGTGCCTGCACCTTACCCTGGAGTGCAGTAGCTGCCTTTACATTCCTAAAGTGATATTTGTGGCCACAACAGCCTATCACAATTCCACGGTGACTTCTTAATGTCCTTTTTTTTTTTTTTTTTTTTTGCATCCATCTTTTACTTTGTTTTCAGCCAAGGGACATCTCAGAATGCAAAATGTGCATA
>NW_008621522.1:13928-28097 GCF_000691845.1 Merops nubicus | reverse complement strand
GAAAGAGTGATGGCAAAATTTGGAGTCTGAACACCGTTAAGGGTATATATAATTTAATTGTAGTATGTATACAATTAGTATAATTGATCGTCTTTCCTACTTTAGACATAATAAAACCCTCTAGAATTCTGCAATGGAATTTTGCTACAGCTTTGTCCACTAGAAGCCTTTGAAACCTTAGACCATTGCAGTGGGAAATTCTCAAGAGTGCAAGTATATTCTCAACATGTCTTCTTCTGGGATTGTTTCAGGTTAGCTGTTGATGACCCAGAGTTCATGTGGCAGGAACATTGTGGAGAGGCAGGAAAATTAAATGCTGAATTGTCCTGTCATAACCAGTCCTTAACAGGTACATGTGAAACGTATCTAAAAGCTTGCTTGATCCTGCTGCCTTTTTTCCCTCTCCTAATAATTTTTTTTAACCCAGTCTCCTGGTCTCAGCCAGTCACACAGATGAGTTAGGTCCTATGGGTTTCTTGAAAATGCTTGGGGGGGGGAATGGCTGCAATGGAAGTTTATGTAATAGTAAACTCAAACAGGAAAACTCCCTTTTTAAACGTCTCAGTCATAAGAAGAGCATCAGTCAAAGATGAGGATGGGCCACAAGGTACATGTTTGAGTAAATGCACAAATGTGAGCATTCTTTACACCCCATCATAATCGGGGTGTTTTGGTTTTTTACTTTGCATTGAGAGGAAGAACCTTAGCAGCCCCAAGCAGTAAAGCCAGCTAGCAGGGAGGAGGAGGAGTGCTGTGAGCTCCCTCGGGATGAGCTGAAACTTGCACTGCAGGCAGGCTTAACTTGGCAGTAGCTCCCTGCAGAAGCTTCAGCCACTAACTGCAGTATGATTGTTATATAATATATGGTGGCAAAACCAGTGACCTCATTATTGATAGCCATCTAATCTGTGCTCACAAGGAATGCTTGCTGTCAAGTAAGACTTCGATTTCCCTCTGCACACTCCCTGACACTTTTCTTAGTAGAATTTCAATATTGCTGTGGAATTTACATTATATTTTTGTCTGTATCTGCATTTGCTTGGCAAGTATAGCTTAGGGTTGTAAGGTGCCATTCATTTAAAAACAGTGTTGCCATCACAAAAGCAAAGATGGTGTTTTTAAGAACAGTAGCTATTATGTCTGTTAGAGATTGCAAGGTTAGAGAGCAGAAGAAATCCAAGTAATTTGTTTCTAAGTAGGTGAAATCCAGTGTTTTTACTGTGATGGAGTCAATGCACACCTCTGTTGTCCTCAGTCCAAGTGGAACTTATCTGTGTAACTGTTCTGATAGCTCAAAGCCATGTGTCGTGCCTTGGTTTCTCAAGGAATTGCAGCCCATGTATTTAAACCATTCAAGTGCCTGATGTTCTTAACAACTTAGAAGCATTTGTCCACTATAGTAGGGCTAATTTTTAATTTATTTTTCTAAACACATCTATCCAAAATGATGCTAGGCTTTTATATTCACAGCAGGGAGCACTGTGAGGTTTAAATATCCCTTTAATCACTAAGGATGTAATAAAAACAAGAAGAGTTCTTTGAGCTGCAGAGTGTTACCCAGGGAAAAATCTACTCTGGAGCTTACAAATGTGAGCTGAAGAGACAAACTGGGCAATAAAATCCACAACTATGGACCAAACCGGCTAAAAGTTGGTCTGTAGCTGCCCATCAGGAGCTGAGACTCCGAGGGGGAAAAGGCCATTCAGCACCTCTAGAGCCATAAGAGCCAGGTCATAAACATTTCACAATCTGCTGGGTAGGGGGAGGGAGCCGTGCCTCTGTGATCCTGCCCGGAGTTTGTACGCTGCCCCACGACTGCAACAAAGAATGAGTATGAGGAATTTGCCTAGATGAGAAGAACAGAGGAAAAAATCTAGACAGATTAGGGACTGCAGGAAAAAGTGTTGACTGTGATTGATAATGCCAGTTCATGTCTATTTATGGCAGCCTGATCCCACTGCTGATTTGAGGAATCCATGAAATCTGACAGGTGCTTTTTTTCTAGTAACGGTGATGTTGAAGGATTCTTACCTGAATATTGTTATTGTGGACCCCAGTAACATTTTACTGCAAGGTGTGAAACATGTTGGGTGAGAAAAAGTATAGCTCAGGGTTTGGCCAAGGACTTTTCTGCTTAAAATGAATGCATATTTCCAACTCTTTTTTTTCTCTAGACATTATATATGTCCCAATGTAGTGCTCTATAGCAGCTTTCAAAAACTGTCTGGTGAGACCTGCTGCATGGATCTCTCTGGGCGTTCCTTTTGGGTTTATGGGAGATCCTGCACATAGCTCAGCTCAGACTCTACAGGCTTAGTCAGGCATCCTGGGGATTCAGTTCCCTTCTCCCTGTGAGATGTATGCATACTTGTGTGTATTCTATGGCTATATAATTTTTTAATAGTTCTTTTTTAATGAAATGATAAATCATACTGTAAAAGGAAAATAAATACACAGTAATATAATCTTAGTAAAATGAAACACGACTTATTGCAAAATGCTCTGAATCAAAATGTGCTCTGTATGGTTTAATTGTTCTCTTATGCTTTCTGGTAATGTTGATTATCTCAAAGTTCATTAGAGTCAATAGCGATGTTGGAGGAACTGAGCTCTGCTCAGCTCTGTAGAGCTCACAACAGTTTTTATGTTTAAATTTAAAAACCTTTAAATTTTAACAGTTTTCATTTGTTCTTTGAAGATAGTTCCTTTGATGGGGAATTTATACTGTATTGATTTTTCATTTTGATTAGAACCTTACTGTGATGACCAGTATAGGGAAACTTCCTTCTGAAGCTGGTAAAAACCAAAGTGACTGGCAGACGGCCCCACGTGGTTGAAGTTTGGCGTTTGTCCTGCTGATGTCTTGGCTTTACAAATGTGCACACACCAACAAAATAATCTTTTGCAGAAACCAAAGTAGCATGACTGTATCTGCAATCTCGAAAGTCAAAAAAATGTAGATAAAAGCTTCTGGGTTTGTGCTGCTGCTTTTTCCTGAAAAGTCAGCTTTTTAGCTGAGATCCTGCAGCACTGTCAGCTGGCCTCCATTCAGCAGAACCTCTTCTGCTCAGGGCTCTTCCCTGGCCTCAATGTATGTTTAAGAAAACTGCCAGCAATTTTTCATCTCTGCATGATGCTTCTCTTTGCATACGAGTGTGTGCACGTGTCTAAAGATGAAAGTCTGTGTGTGAGGACGTCAAGGCAGAGATATTTGCTGCCTGTTTTCTAAGGCTGCTCCTTTCTGGCTCCAGATGGGGTGCAGTGGGTGCTGCTGGCAGGGCTGCTGTGTCCCCAGGTGCCTTCCCCGCTGGCAGGCTCCCACCTTGCTGCTCGGTGGCCCTTTCCCCTCCGTGCTGTGTTGCAAAGCAGCTCTCAAGTCCTTTCAGTATGTATTTTTTGTGGATTTGAGTGGGACAGAGTGCTGAGCTGCGTCTGGGAAACACAATGGGTTGACAGGAAAACACTGCACCTCACATCAGGAGTCTGGGAAAACTTGAAAGAGCTCTAGACAGAAATATTTTGCATTTGACTCTGGACTGTAGCCTTTGAGGCCAAACTCAGCCTTCAGTGTTAAGTGGCTGCTAAGTATTTCCCTTCTTGTCTCAATGCTAACTAACTGCTGGGAGAAGGGTGCATATTCCAGGAGGGCGGATATGATAAAGGGGAGACAGAAGAGCATCCTCTTTTTCTTTAGTTCAGGACCACAGCTTTGTGGCCAGATACCTCAATCCACAAACCTGCAAGAGGAAAAGCCTTGTGTTAAACTGAAAAGGTACAACTTTTCGTTTACCTAAGCCACTTTCACATGTTCAGTTCCAAACCAGAGCCCTGCTTCCTTCGGGGTGGTCGCAGGCGTGTGGCTGGTGCCCGCAGGACACTGTGCTTGGGTCCAGGGGTCCTGTTGTGAGTTAGCATTGAGCTGTTACCAACAGGCCCTCTCCAACCAACTGTTTTGTTTTGCCAAATGTGATTTTTGTTCTTTGAGACCCCAGGGAGGATTTGGGGGTGATACAGTTTTGGGCTCAGCATGGGGTTTTCAGCCCTACCTACAGATCAGGCTTCTGCAGGGCCTCTGGTGTGCATCCCAGGGTAGAAATGTCTGCATAGCAATGCACGTGTAACATGCCTGAAGACACAAGACAACTTTTCCAAGGGAAAAGTAATAAAACCCAACTGTAAAAAGGGCAGGGAAAGGTGCCATTTCCCCCATCAGAAGAAAACACTGTGTTATGTGAGCTGCGGTAAGGAACTGGGTATGAACGGTTCCTTACGCTACCACATGGTAGGAAATTCTATGTGCTCCTTCTTCAGAGGATCTCAATCCACTTTGCAGGCTTTTACCATTCCTGTAGCTGCCAACAGATGCTTGCTGAAAAAGCTGTCCAAATTCGGGCTGTGCCCAGGCCATCAGAGCTCAGCCACTCTGTCCTGACCCACCCTGCTCCCTCCACGCGGCCAGCTCAGGCTGGATGGGGGGAGCTCCACTTGGGTTTCCTTCTTTCCTGTAGGAGATGTCTGTCGCTACCCAAGGACAAGGAGTCATGTGCTTTGAGGCTGGCACAGCCATAGGAGCAACAGTTTCATATGGCTTTTCCTCTGGAAAAACACGGCTTTTCCCCAGGGCCCTGTGTGTCATCAGCCCCCTTTGCTCCGCAGCGAGCTGAGCGTGTATTTAAGGGGCAGGTTTGTGGATTCTGAAGCTGTCTGGAGACTCTGAGGCTGTTTCGTGGTTTTAATTAAGTATGAAAATAAATAGCTATCAGTATAGGGCTATATATTTTATTTTGGGTCCTGTTAATGCCACTCTTGTCTTTCCACACTTCCAGTATTTATCCCATGCAGAAGGCAGACTATCCTTCCTAAAGAGTTGCCAAGCCACTCTGGGACTGTAGCCTCTGCGTGCCAGGTGAGAATCTGCTGGATGAGTCACATTTAAATGGCACTAAGGCTTTCCTCGGGTTTCAGAGGGGAGTAGCTCTTAAATGCAGTTTGCACTTTCACAGGTTATATTTTATCACTTGTGTAAACCTGGGCAGAGGACACTGCTTCCCCTAATCCCAGCTTTATTAAAGCTGGTACAATAACACTTTCTCACACCCCTGTGCACAGAGGGAAGCCTGTGGGGCCTGGATCACTGGTTACTGGGTGCTGAAACACACAAGCAGTAATCCAAGACTGGTTCTTTCAAAAGATTGTTCTGCTGCATCTCTGCAGTCTCCCATGCGGTAGCTTTACACTTTGCACTTGAGCTTGCTCTGGGGGCAGGATGCTGCCCGGGAAGCTCTGCCTGGACAGAGGTGGTGCAGCTGGGCAGCCACTGGCAGACATGGATCCTGTAGCTGAAGCCTGCTGCTAGCTGACACCCGGTATCTGTTCTTCCACGGTCTGAGCCCCAGACACCAGCCAGAGATGAGAAGGTAGGAAGCCAGCTGAGGAAGTAGGAATGGGGGAGGGTAGGGGTGCAGACCAGATCCCCACAGGGCATGCTTGAGTTTTAAGAGTTAAAGCTTCATTTAAGGCTGGATAAGTGCCAGGAAACATTTGCCTTACTACAAAACCCAGAGGGGAATGTTCCTTTCTAATCACCTCCTCAAAGAAATGCAAAGCAAAAGCTTCTTGGCCTCTGCTTTTGTCATCACACCCCTCCCTTCTGTGCTGTCCTACCTCATCCCTTTCAGCAGAGTGGGAGAGCCTACGGTTAGAGCTGGGCACAGCAGGATTTTTAGCTGCTGCTGTAAATGAGCTTGGAGCAGAGCTGTGTATGTCACTGACTTACACATCAGATCCACTATCTCTGCCATCCCTTCCCACTCCCCCAGCCTCCAATTTGCCACTGAATTGTCAGACACTAGCATATTCACCTCTGGCTTGCCAGCAAACTGCCTGAGGGTGCTCTATGGACAGACAGACAAGAGAGTAATGTGCTAAATTCCCTCTTTGCTAGTGATGAATTTCCTGGGGATAGCCCCTGTTAGCCATGCTTTCCAGCAATAGTTACAAATTCACTTTTTTCACTTTTAAAACCTTTTCAGTGCAACTCGAATGGCTGGGAGAAAGCTAGTTGTTAACTAGTCATGGGTAATTAATGACTCCACCTTCCCCATCAATCAGCTGAGAAAAGCCAAAAGGATTTGAGTACTTGCAGCAGATGTGTGTTCTCTAGACGTGCTGATACCCAGTGTGCAAATGAAGTGGCAGCAGGAGACGATCTCATACCCTTGATCTCATACCCTTTCCTGGAAGCAGCAGAAAGGCATGATACACATCCCACGCTCTTGTCAGGTGAAGTCTGAAATTCCCAGTGCTGCTGCTGCTGTTGTGCAGCTTCTAACTGTGTGGGATGTCGATCCATCTTGCTGCTAGGTTGAATCTGACCCAATTTTTGTTCTATTTTTCCTTTTCAGATTCTGATTCTGGTTTCTGCTGCTTTCTACAATTAAATTACTAGCATTAGAGAAGCAGGACGTGGGGGTGGGGAGCTGATTTGATGCTGGCCTTCCTTTTGTAGCAGTTCAGAAAAGCATTTCTGCATCCTGTCTTGTTTGTGCCTGGTAGTGGGTGTGCAAGTTCAGCAGAGGAGGTTTGACCTTGGTACCATTTTCAGCTCATCTTTTCCCTTCAGATTCATTTTTCCACTTATATAATAAATAGTCTTCAGTTGAGCTACAAGTTGGTGCTTATCTACCCTGTGATAGTCCTGTCCTCAGTGGTACTGAGAATCCCCAGCTCTGGATGTCCCCAGGATAGCTGAAGGAGAGCCTGTGGTCTGCTGTCATCCAGTAGTTTTAAAGGGATGTCAGGAAGGCTGGATGTGGTCCTTCAAAGGTGCCAGGAGCCAGTGCACCATCTCCTGCTATAAAATCCTCCTTGGGACTTCTTGAAATCTCCATCCTCTTTCTTTTAAACATTCTTCCTTGCCACACCAAGCACTGGCTTGTCTCTCCCTCTCTAGTACTGAGATGCCAAAAATTCAATACACTATTGAGAGAGATCCAGTCCCTCCTCTGATTAAACCCCTTTGTCCTCTTCGCATGTCGTTGCATTGCCAGCTCCAAAGGGCAGCAAAAACAGAACTAAAGGGATGTTGTTCAGGCTTTGGAACCAATTAAATACATTCAGAACATGTTTTGTGTGTCAGACTAAAAATCCGATGTCCCAATAACATCAGTGACAAAATAAAAAAATGTTAATTTTATTGGGAGCAAAACCAGACTGTGAATCAGCTGCAGCCTTACAGCAAACTCTTCAGAATGAGCAGAGCTCCTGAATCTGCTGTGCAGGATCCCACCGTTGAACCAGTCAGCCCGTTGAGACTGATGCCCTTCCTCTGACCTCCACTTCTTGAACGTCTTCGGCCTGTAAATGTTAGTATAGCCATTTCTGTGTGCGGATGCATAGGACTCCCTTCTGCACCGAGCTGTAGTGGCTGCTTTGTGCCCTGAAGCTTGAGACTTGATTGCTGTCTCTTAGCACTTGTAAGCACTTATAAGTACAAAAGCTAATGGTCACACTTGCAGAATAAACTAATTAAGGGAAAATGCTCAAGTCCTTCAGTTTCTGCTCAGCCTTCCTTGAACAAGGCCTAAAACAGTACCTGAGCCACCTCGAGACTCTTGGCTTGCTTGCAGTAGCCCTGGAAGGTGTCAGCCAAAGGATTTTGGTGCCAGTGAAGTGATGCACTAGCAGGGCTGTGTCATTAAACAACCTCAGCCTGCGCTCAGGAGGCGCAGCTGAAAGGACACTGCGTGTGGAGCAGCCTTGTCCTGAGCCCCAGGGTAGAGGTGGTGCAGTGGTGGCACCCCGGCAGGAAAATTAGCCATGCAGTCAGTTTAAAGGGCTGTGGATGCAGAGACTGAGTAGGTAAGTAACATGGTGTCATCAAATGTGGTTTTGTTAGTGGAGAAGACATCTGTTGGTGACCAAGTTGCTGCAGCATCCCAATTGTGAGAGCAAACTCGACCACAGACTGGTAGTCACCCACTTGGGAAGGAACGAGCTTGAGACAGTCTTGATTCTGATACAAGAAATCAAGAGTAAAATGTTTCCTGTGCTCTTGAGGTGAAAATTGTGTCAAATCTCTGGAATAGCCAGAAGGAAATTTTTCCTGCTTGCTGTTTAAGGGAATTTTATATTTTGTAGGTAAGTCTTCAGCTCATGTTTTGGGTCTTGTCTCTATTTGTTTAAAAGTACGTTAGCAGTAAATCAAGGTGCATTTCCCCTGTAGGGTTTCCTGTATGTCAAAGCCATGTTAATTCTCTTTGATTTTCTTCCCTTAGCCCCAGCCATTGCTGCAGATCCTTCCTCTCTTTGTCCCTTTGGACATCAAAGGATCCTAAGGGGACAGCCCTGGCGAGAAGCTCCTCCCTGCTCATTAGCCTTCATAAAACAGGAGCTCACCTTGGCTAGCTGTGCTTGGAGTCCCATCCTCACCCCGGTCACTCTTGACACTGGATCTCAGAAGGAAGGGCTTTTGCTTTCTTCAGGAAATCAGACCTGCTTTTGAACTGGACTATTTTGGCTCCCCTTGTAAGAACTTGGGTGGTTCTCTTGGCCGTGCCAGCTCCTAGACTCCACAGTACATGGAAAAATGCAAGCTTTACCAGGTAAGTAAGGGGCTCCTTTTCCTTATTACATGGAAAAAATCCTACACTAGATGTCAAGAGCATACAATCATTTTAGAAAGAGAGCAAGTGGTCTGTTAGGGTTACTGACACTTACAGTAGTGTCTGTGTGGCTGGAGAGGACTTATAAATTTTTTTTTTTTTTTTTTTTTTTGTAGAAATAGGTGAGAAGTTGTGGTTTTGAGTGTTCTTTGTGAGACTTGGAAGATCTTTCGTAAGGTAGCAAAGGTTTGCTCACAGTTGTGCCCCAGACTCCCTTACCTGTATCACCTCGTGCAGCGTTTTCATTCGCTGAAGGCTAGATGTGTTATCTGTGTATCATCTGCAGAGTACCCCGAGTTCCTTCAGGCTGAAGGCCACAGAAGGTTTGGAAATACTTGGTATGTTGCTAATAATAGTTCCGATACAAACTCTGGTTTTTCTTTTGTTTTTTTTCTCTGCCCTTTGAAAGTATAAACCACAAGCAGCCACTACCAGGTTGATGCCCAAACATGGGATTTCTGTGATTTCCTTAGGGTTTTATTTATGTTTTCCTTCATCAGTCCATCTCATAACATGCTGTTAACCTCATCTGCATGGGGCATGATGAGATTGGGCACAATGACAGATACACACAGGGAAACTAAGGGCCAGTCCAGAGGCACTGCATTTCACACTATAACCCCAAATTTAGTCCTGGGCTTTATTCTACATCAGAAGGGACCGACTATTGACCTGGTTCAGTTGTGTGGTTTGTATGTGTACATCAGAGGTGGCTGGGTGTTCTCAGCTTCCCTTCTCTGCCTCTGCAAAGTGTTTCATTCATAAGCAAAGCACATGTGTATCGACTTGGATACATCATTTCCACCTTCACAGTAGTTTTGGGGTATTATAAAGCAGTTTGAACTATGTTGATCTGATTCATATTGACACCTGCCACTTCAAGAGAATTTTTATTTGAAAAGCAAAAGAGTAACAATGAAATAATATGCACTGTGTTACAGTATTTTATGTTGTTAAAGATGCCAAGTAGTGCAGAAGTCACCTCATTTTCTTATTGAGTTGCTGCTGGTGTATGATTCCAGGTGGTGACTGGGTGTGTTTGAGAGGTGAAGCCATGGCATTTGTAGAAGCACCATGCTCTCCTTACTGCCAGAAAGCTTTCTGATTCTGAGAAATGAGGTTCCTTCCAGCGAGTTGGCATGTTTCTATTCACGTATTTAAGATCAGAGAACATGGTGGGGTTTTGGTTGCTGGCAAGATGAATTTCTCAGATAGCTTTATCTGTTGATGTGCATTTCTTCCCTGTGGACACTGGATAGCTCTGAGTGTTGGGACTCTCAGTAACTGCAACAAAGGTAGTAATAACTGATTTTTGTGAAGGTAAGAAAGATACTTTTTGCCTTGTTGGAGTTCTCTCAGTGTTGCTGACCTGATCCCACACATTTTGAGAAGGCTGCTACCTTCATAATGTTGTCTCAGTAATGAACAATTAATTGGAGAACTGCTTTAGATGAGTGGAGAATACTCCAGCACCTTTTGTGCAAAGATCTTATTGCCCCTGCAAGCATTCCTCAATTGACCCTCATTTCTCTTTCTCTCCTTTCCATCTCCAAGATAGGAAAAAGATGCGCACAGCCTATTCTAGATAAAGAAACTGAAGGACAGACTGGCTTATATTTGTATAAGGACTTTAAAATCAAGCATGGAATAGATTGAAGATCTCTTGATTTTCAGAGCCTTTGTCATAGCAGCTATCTCCCCTTTCAACCTCAGCTTGGCATAAAGAATGTTTTAAAATGTGGCACATGCATTACCACCACAGTGATAATAAGAATAGTTTTAAAATAGCTTAGAACTAAATTTCTGCAAAGAAAATCGGAAGTGGATCGTACACGTGGAACCCGCCCTGCAGAATACTGCTGAAGCCGACTGCACAGGACTGCATGATGAGCTGTGGGGATCCATTAGCAAGTTCACACTGTTGCTGGGCTTCAGATCCCTGTGCAAACTGTTGATGTCCTGTTTTCCAGCCTCAGCCTCTGCACACAAAGCCCACAGGGTGAAGGACATTAGCTACGTTTTCAAATCTTTGCTGTCAGTGCTTACTGTACATGCAGCAATTTTTCCCTCTCCTGTAGCATCTCACTCGTACAGGTGGGTTGTGGACTTGTGGTAA
This sequence comes from Merops nubicus, assembly GCF_000691845.1. Classification (NCBI taxonomy): domain Eukaryota; kingdom Metazoa; phylum Chordata; class Aves; order Coraciiformes; family Meropidae; genus Merops; species Merops nubicus. The sequence continues at coordinate 17,318 of NW_008621522.1, read as the reverse complement.
AAACCAAACTGATTCCATTTTTTAGTTCAGTATTGAACTCCTTTCACTTCAGTTCCTCTTGCTTTCATTGGAAGTCTACCCTCAGAAAGAACTCCTGAGGTCTGCCTTGTTGTAGTCTCGTTTAACGGCGTTGGAATTTGCTTACAAAAATGTTAATTGCAAATTCATTTTGGGAAGGAGTGAGCATCTGTCTAGCCAGTGAAAATCTGTTTGCATGCATTTGTGACTGGATGACTCCTGTGGGAAATCAGCCCAATTTTATTGTAACTCCTTTTGATACGTGTGCTGCGCCAAGCTCCCGAATGCATCGTCTCGTGGCAGCTTTCATGTCTTTGCAAGAGGATATGGGGGAAGCTTTAGTAGGAAGATGTTAACAGGCTAATCTTAGAGAGCAAACTAGGTGTCACTTCTTAGCCAGTTCATTAATGTTGGATCAAAGCAGAAAAAAGGGTAGAGGATATTCTTTCAGAATGCCTAAAGACCTACACAAACTGACAAAATTAGGTTTAAATGGTTTTCTACTTTGTAATACTGTGGGAAGGATTAGATTGGCATTGGGTTGTTTTTGTGGAAAGATGCTGTTTTCTGGAAAATCTAATTTCTCTGGAAGTAGTTGCTTACTTTTCATGCTTACTCTTTTGGAAATATTACTCAGGAAATCTGTAATAAGGAGAAAATTCCCTTATTTCTGTTATGCTCAGAATAAGATCAGGCAGAGAGGCAGAAAAATCTCCCTTTTAAACAAATAGCTGGGCATGGCTGGTCATGCATCACCCAGCAGAAGCAGCCTGCCAGCACTGAGCTGGAGACTCAGACCCCAGGGCAGCGTATGTAGAGCCTCACTAAGTATTAAATCAGTCCACCAGTAGCTGTGAAAGGTGATGTTTTGACCTAAAATGAAACCAATTTTTTTGCCTGGGCTTTTTCAGTGTGGCAGCAGAAATATTGCCTGTGTTACAATATACTGAGCACCTACAGGAGGATTTTAATCCAAACAGCTTTATAGAGGTGGTGGGTACCATCAACACCAAAGACAGTTCCTCCTGAGTAGTTTCCCTTTCCTCTTCCCCAGGATCATAGTCCTCTGCCTGTAATGGGAATTGCAGGCATACTGCAGGCAGCTCCTATGTGTGCCATGCTGTGTTACTGAAGAGGCACCTTCCACTGCCATTACAGCCTCCTCAGCTGGCTCTTTCTCCAAGTCCAGTTCATATCAGCCATCCTCTTTTCAGAATATTCCATGGTCTGGCTCTGTCACCTCCCTTTCTTACCTTCACTTCCATTTGGGTCTGCTTTCCATCCATTCTTTGTCCTCTGGAGAGATTTTTCACCTCTGCTACCACCTATCTGTCATTTCCTCCATTACCCACTGGTAGACTTGAAAGCTGAAAGGATTGGGAAGATTTTATTTTACTCTCTTGATAACATGTTTTGTCTAACCCTGATCATACCAGAATAGGATTGGAAGTGGATTGTGAGTTCTTGCCAGTATAAGTTTTGGAACAAAAGAAGTCAGGCTGAGTTTGTACAACACTCAAATCTTTACAAAGGAATTTATCAGCTAAAACCAAACCTGCTGGGAAAGCCTTTATGCCTTCTGAGCCTGCTAAGTAACAAAAAGCCCTTGAATTAAAATGATGGCTGTTCTTTAAGAGGTTTATTGTGGCACAGACTCCCTAGTTCCCAGTAGCACCCGAGACCTGTCTGAAGTTTCCCTCTCCTCTCTCTCTGGCAGACGTGAAAGCGCCGTGTGAGGCACTGCCTTCCCCCAGCCTGGAGCCCTACCCCCAGAGCTCCATTGTGGTCACCCTCGAGGACATGGCTCTCTGGATGAAGTTTCATCAGATAGGAACTGAGATGATCATCACCAAGTCTGGCAGGTGAGGGGAAGGACAGCTGCCCACACCACACCCCTCGAAGCTGTTGTCAACATCTCCAGGCGCTCATTTTTGAACGGTGGCCCTTAAACTAGTGTTGTAGGCAGTTAGGCACCTCTCCCTGCCCCTGGCAGAAGAACTGCACTTTCAGGATGTCATAGAAGGCCAAACTTGGAAGTGCAAAAGGTCACTGTGGGGCTGATACACTGAGAAAACTTTTGTCCTCTTATCTCACCACTCAACACTGATGTTCTTCCTGTCGCTTCGAGGTTGCCCTGGAAAGTGCCCAGAGCTTCCTTTGCCTCGGTCACAGGCGGCAGCAGCAGTGGAGCAGTAAATACCTGGGTTTGAGAGAACATGGCATAGAATAGTAACGATCTGTGTGTGCAGGCTAAAGTTTAAATGAGTCACACGTTGTGGAGCTTGCAGTGAAAGAATGTGAATTGGTGAAATCGTAACATGTTATGTCAGAGCTGCTGGGAGTGGAGATAATCCCTTTGGGTAGGGAGGTAGGTGTCAAAACTGTTTCTGCAGAGTCAGAAGATGAAAGTGGTGGCAGGGAGTGCTGGAATGGAAAGCTAGATAGGTTCCTAGATGAGAGCACGTTTTCTACCCATGCTAGAAAAGGCTCTATCTATCCTGCAGGTCTGTGATAGCTGCAGAAGGCTGGGAGCTGCGTGCAAATTCCAATACTTTCTTTTAAGTCTCCTGCTGTCGTGCTATAGGAATCGGAAGAACGAAAGTGGTAAAAATGTCAAGTCTTCAGTGACTGCTGCCCTGTTAGTGCCTATTCCGCCTAAGCCCATAGGAGTGGACAGCACATCAGTAAGATAGAAATATGTTCAGTAGCTGGCCTGTAGAAAGGCTGCTGCCAGAACTTTTCACAGTAGTGAGTAAACATGACATGCTATTTGGTCAGGAGGCAATATCCACTTTGTAGAGAAATCCTTATTCTGTATATTTAATTTCTCCTTCAGACGAATGTTTCCACAATGCAAAATCAAAGTCTCTGGCTTAATCCCGTATGCCAAGTACCTCATGCTGGTAGATTTTGTGCCAATGGACAACTTCAGGTACAAGGTAAGTACTTTAAATACCAGAAGTTCTGTTGTCCTTCCATCTGTGTTTGAAATAGATTAATCTTTATGCTTCACTGGCCAGGCTGATAAATAAATTGTCTTTAGACAATGTTCGGAAGTAATTGGTGGATTTTCTGCCTCACTGGAGTTATTTGTCAGGTTTGCTTGGGGAGCAGCTGGAAAGGTAACTCATTTTCATTGTAAGCAGTACAGTTTTAATCATGATTTACGTCAGACTTCTCTGACAGCCGTTGGGAGAAAGGGAGGACAAATGAGGCCTAAACTTGGAGCTGGTTTGATAACATGATCATGGCTCATAAGAGAGAATCTGCTACTTGTGCTTCAGAAGAGTCCATTAAATTAGCAGTGAAGCAGAGCTGCTGGGGCTGGCTTTCCTGTGATGAAAGCAGGGTTGTTTTTTTTAAACTCTAGAT
>NW_008621522.1:8781-13897 GCF_000691845.1 Merops nubicus | reverse complement strand
TCTTTCCCTTCACAGTGGAATAAAGATCAGTGGGAAGTTGCCGGAAAAGCAGAACCCCAGCTCCCTTGTCGCACCTATGTCCACCCGGATTCCCCAGCTCCTGGTAGCCACTGGATGAAAGAACCTGTCTCTTTCCAAAAGCTGAAGCTCACCAACAACACTCTGGATCAACACGGGCACGTAGGTTGTAGCTGGCCTTTGTGCTGTGCTCTTTTGCAGTTAGTTGGAGGGAGATGTTACGGGAAGTGAGTGAGGTTTGTGAGAAATGAGGTCATGTGGAAGTTAAAACATATCCAAGTGCCCTTTCTTCCTTCCTCAGCCCAGCCCTTGTGCTCTCTTAACCACCTGCTAGGGAAAACCTTAGTCTGTCCCAGTCCCAGACAGGCATCCCTGGTTTGAAATGGATATCCTGGAAGCCTCCACAGGAGACTTTGTACCATGTGTTGACAGCGATTGCACATGGAAACTTTCTCCTTTGTCTGTCTCTGTGCCAGATCATCCTCCACTCCATGCACCGGTACAAGCCTCGCTTCCACATTGTGCAGGCAGATGACCTCTTCAGTGTCCGCTGGAGCATCTTCCAAGTCTTCAGCTTCCCTGAGACAGTCTTCACTTCTGTTACTGCCTACCAGAACGAGCAGGTATGGTGTGCAAGTGCTGGGCACACCAGACACGTTGCTGCATACTCTGTCTTTAGAGGTCTTGTAGAGGAAGGTGTCTCCCTGCAGGCGACTTGCTCTGGGCACCTGTGGTGGCCAGTGGGAAGAAACAGGCACATTATAGTTCCTGTGGAAAACATAGTCTCTGGGATGAGATTTGTCATGCACCTTAATTATATTGAGTGTGCTGCCAGTGATTAACAGAACTCCAAATGCAGTAAAAAGTACCTGGAACAGTCCTGATGTAGATACTCACCCCATATACTGCTCTAGTCAGATGAATCCACCCAGATTCCTGCAGACAGATGTTGTGGCAAGAGCGTGCCCAACCCCCTCAGACAAGCTGTTGTCATAAATACTGAGGTGAGGGTCTTGAAACAGTAACAAACCCAACCAGTAGCCATGATACTGAAGCTTGTTCCTTGCATTTTAAGATCACAAAGCTCAAGATTGACAACAATCCATTTGCTAAAGGTTTCCGAGAGCATGGGAAGAACACTCGAAGGTAAATGATTGTTTCATTTATGATAACTGGAGTTCACGTGTGAGTTTTACCCAGGGCCATTGAGCAAAGCTACGGCAGCTGACCCTGTAGAGCCTGCTGCCTTTTGCACACTGCATTTCCCTGTATCTGGGAATGATGTTCTCTGCTGCAGCCACCTCCTGAGACACTTGGGGACCAGGAGGACATACTGGATCTCCTACAGAAATGTGGGGGGTGTGTGACAAATTTGAGACCTGCATTCCCTTGCAAGTTGGAGCTAGGCTGCCATGTCCAGAGTTGCCACTAAAGGTAACAGGAGTCCACAGTAGATCATTGTGTCTCTTTGAGATCAGCTTGATTCTGACATTTGGAGGCTCCCTCATTTCCTTTCCCTGGGTATGGGAAAGCTTCTTTTCCAACATATGTGCCTGCAAGAGGGAAGATGGATACCAATAGCAGCGACATCTTCTGTCAGGTCTGAGAGCAGCCAGTGGGTGGGATGAAAAAAGAGCTTAAGGGCAACCATGGACTGGCAATAGAGAAGGAAAAAAAAAGTTTTTTCCAAGCTGCTCTGCCACTGACCAGGCCCAACAAAACTGATGCAGCCAGCAGGAAGATGAACCAATACCCAGACTGTATTGTATACAAAAAGGACATTGCATGAATGATCGCTGGGGGTACAAACAGATCAATCAGCTGGTACATAATCAATGGCATCCCCAACAATCCCACAAAAGATGTGACTTGGCCCACAACAGGTGGTACAAACAGTGAACCAAGGTTTCCCATAGTTGGCATGGGAAACAGCCAGACCAGCCAGTTAAATACATAAGAAAAAGGTGCCCACACGGCGACTCTCACCCGATCGGCCCGCGTTCACAAAGGCCTAAACAGACCAGGGCCCAGCTCCAGGAGAGTCAGGAGGTCTGCCCTGAACCAGGAAGCTCTGGGGAGTGCACTTCACAGACAGACACTCCTGACTCCCTGCAAGTGGTCCCAGCTTTTATCCCCAAGCAGACACCTGACCTTTGTCAACTCAGTGCAGGACCCCTGGGGCTCATTTCCCTTATGGCTCTCCCTGCAGGGCCGGCCGCACCCTGGGGGGAAGCTATAAGGCAAACTCACCACCTCTGGATGAAGGGCTGTGGGAATCACCCATATGGCAACCTTAATTCGGGGCTTGGGGTTCAAACCCCAGCATTTCACAAGCAGAAAATGTTATGAAAATATCTGAGATTCTGGTTTGTGTTATTTTATGCCTGAAAAAAAAAAAATCTCATTTCCTGATTAAAAAGGCCAAAACTGACTCTTTTTTTTTTTTTTTCACTTAAACTTTGAAAATGTCATGGATTTTCTTTCTTCTCCTAAGAGGATCGTTTCTGACTAAGGTTAGACTCATCTTCCATTTAGGAAAAAACTGCTTTCAAGAGAAAGACCCACTTTACTATACGTGTACCTGTGTGCACAGTAGAGATATCCAGCATTGGACAACACTTACGAACTCGTTTCCAAAACCTCTAGTGCTGAGTTTCCATTGTGCTGATTGTGCCTTCTGCACAACCCTGAAGCAGGCAATCCCTGCATGGGTCCTGCAGGGCCAGGGCTCTCTCTGGAAGCACAGGCTGAGGGGAGGTGGGTCGCCCTGGAACTGGACTATGGCAGGTGTGTATTCCTGGAGGGCCTGTCAGGGGGCTTTGCTAGGAGAGGTGTAAGTCACAGAATGTCAGAGAGGTTCAACCCATTTTCTGGTCTTCCAGGGCTTGTCCAGCATCCTTTGCATATTTATCTGGGCAAAAAGCTTACAGACAAGCTACCCCTATGTCTTGTTTTTTCCTAGGGAAGGACGAGCCAAGTGCCAGAAGCCTAGCCCAGCCAAGGGCCAGAAGAGGAAGGTGCCTGAGGAAAAGGAATCCAGTGCTGAGGAACGTGGTAATATTGATTACAGCAAACCCAGATAATGATTTCCAAACAGTGCCCAGGCCACAGGAAGGAAAAGAAACAGCAACAAAGCCCCCTCTCTGGGGAGAGTGGCCTGGGTGGGGTCCCTAAAGAGTGCTGTGTATGGCTTTGAGTCGCTGTCTCTCTGGGAATGGCTCGCAGGAGACTGCTCACAGGTCACTTGTCATTGCTGACTACTCGTCAGCTCTCTCACCAGCCTCCCAGCCTGGCTGTGCTTTGTGACCATGTGTGATCGTTGCTGGGTTGTGATGCAGATGTGGGAACTGATACCACTAAAAAAAAATATCTTCACTCTTTCTGCTAGGTTGGTTCTTAAGCTTGATCATTCCTTGCTCCAGTTCATAGTGCTACTTACAGTAGCACAAGGCAGTAGCAGAGCTAGGGAGAGATGCCAGGGCAGGACTCAACACCACAGTGTAAGGGCAGGCAGAAGCTGGGAAGGGCTAGTCCCTTAAGGCAGTGTGACTGCAGGAGAGGGATTAATGTGTTTCCTTCCACCGTCCTGCCATTAACGCAGCTGCCAATAAACTGTTGAGAGCTCTGACTCTCTCTTCACAATTCTCATTTTTTTTCCACTCTTTTCCCCGCTGTGAGTCAGATTTTGAGAAGGATGAGGACGTAGATGTGAAGGAGGAGAGTAACCCTGTGGTGGTCAGCAGCGGGTACCCGTTCTGGGTGTCGGAGCAGAGCAGCAGCCATGCCTTTCCTGCGGCCTCCCCGGTGCCACCCGACCAGAGGGAGGCTCTGCCCAGAGAGCAGCAAGTGCCTACACCGTCCTACCAGACGTACCGGTGAGTCCCACCGCTGGGTGCTCGGGTCCAAAGCCACCCTTCAGCTGATGGGACTCGCCTCTTCTACTCGGTGTTTCCTGAGAAAAGCAGCCGGTGGGGGTAAGGCAGGATGCCTTTCTGTCAGACAGCATACCTGGGTGGCAGGAGCTCCAGGACAAAGCCTTTCTGTGTTACTTCAAACCCACTGATTCTGGGCGTGCTCGTGCCATAGTGATGCTCTTTATTTCCCTGTCCTGCACTGCTCCTCCAGCCAGCTCTGTGTACTGTAGAGCTTGCCCGGCCTTTGGAAGAAGCATGTTGGAGGAGTGGCAGGACTCCAGTGGCTTTTCCCTCCTTATCATTGCAAATGAGTTACAGTGAGCCCAGACTAGAACTGAGCCAGAGCTAGGGTGGTCTGGGCTTACCTTCCCTGGCATTTAGTTTTTCCGTGTGAGCGACAGCAGGGCTTGGGCTAAGCTCTGCACTAGCAGCACGCTGAGGCAGCAGGCGGGGGAAGGGAGCCCGCAGAGGGCTGGCCCTGCCTCTCCCCGGGGATCTGTGGGGGTTTGCCGCCGCGGTAGGTCTGACTCCCTCTTCTCTCTGCCCCCGGGGCTCAGGTTCCACGAAGCTGGGGAGAGCCAGCAGCTTCCCACCCGCGAGGCCACGACCTTGAACGATTTCCGGGCAAGGTGCCACCCCTTGGATCTCGCCACGGTGCCTGAGCACGACTCCAAACAGCTCCCCGAGGGTTTTGCCAACCTGGCTCCACTCCCCCCGCCTCTGCCTGCTCCCCAGGACTACGCGGGAGTGGTGAACATGGCTCTGGACTCTGTCGGGAAGCCCGGGCCCCGAGCGCCTGTGTACGGTCCCTACGGCCCCGAGCAGAGCCTCGGGCAGTGGATGGTGCCTCCCCACAGCCAGTACAGGGCGATGAGCTACTCGGCCTTCTCCGCAGAGTACAACACGCAGGGGGCTCCAGGACATGCCCACGGGGCCGTGGCGGAGTGGAGCCAGTACCCTCTGTTCCCATATGCCTGCTGGTGAACGGGGAAGATCCTTCCCAGTGAAAAAAATGAAAGAAAATTGTAAATGAGATCAAACTTACTCTGGAGCATTGACCTTTTGAAGCCTTGCCTATACTAGGCAGAGAAGTTTTTGCTGCAAGAGCTAGCATGGGACACCTTCACTTCCTTGTCCTTGCCCAAGCCTCACAGTATTTCACAAGCAGTGGCTAAACTGTTGGC
>NW_008621522.1:4864-8750 GCF_000691845.1 Merops nubicus | reverse complement strand
GCTAATCTGTGGGCTCCCCCAGCCATGTCAGTGTGGGTCTGGCTGGATCAATGTGTTCTGGACTGTTTTTTCCCATCAGGAGCAGAAAACCAGAGCACCTGCGAGGGCAGTACTTAAAGAGCTGCCAAATTCTCAGTCCCAGGTTGTTTGCATCTCATCTTTGGCAGTTTCAAAAATCCCTTCCTCCCAGGACTTGCTTGCAAGGAGCTAGGTGCTGAGGCATTTCAGTAAGCTGTCCAGGTGAAAGAAGCTGTGGCAAAGTATTGCAAAGACAAGTGAAATGAGCGATCCCGGCGTCCCCTTGAGCAGTTTCCTCCCATAGCACAGCCGAGTCTTGCCTTTGTGCAGCAGCGTCCGGGAGTCAAAGCAGAGCAGGTGCTGAGTGCCCGGAGTGCAGGAGCGGGTGGTGCAGGCAGGGAGGAGGTTGTCCTGGCAGCAAGGCTGCGTGTCCCCCGTGCCCATCCCTGTCACCCCTGGGCAGGAGGTTAGTGAAACACTCTTCTGTCTGCCGGCGGTGGAGGGAGGTTGTTCACAGAGCATGGGGGGACGTTCCAGGGGCGTCCAAAGGCCTGTGGCTGTCACAAACAGGGTGTGAAGAGCAGCGCTGGCTGTGTCACTCCGACCTCTTCCTTTGGAGGGGAAGGAAATCTTCCACTGGGAACTGCTTTCGTCTTCCAGCCCTCGCCACCCCTGGAGAGTACTGTCTGTGGTTGTGGTTCCTGTGCTGCACTGTGAGCGGGCTGTGCTGGCAGGCAGTTCTCACAAGCCTGGCACTGCTCCTCGGGCATGGCCTTTAATTAGTGCCCTGTGGGCACCAAGCTGTGCACCGCGTTGCTGGTGTGCTCAGCACCTCCCAGCGTGGCTGAGGAAGTCATCTTGCTGCTGTTTGGGAGTCTGTAGGGCTCTGCTGCCATGTTTAGTTGTCAGAGCAGTTTCTCCTCTCTTACCTCCATGAGCCATCGTGGGGAGGAGCTGTTCTGCCCGTGGGCAGCCTGCACACTGCCTTGCAAAGGTTTCTTCTTATCTTCATGTCATAAAGGGGAAGCATCTGTGTTTGCCCAAGTGGCAGAATGGCCCTGGCAATGGGGTCGTCTTTGACACAGGCTCTTTGCTTCCCAGGGAGGATAGACACATTCCTAGGCATTATTTAGGGCATGTTTTTTTGTAATGCTCTGAACAAACTGCTCTGTGGCCTGTAGCCATCGGTGAGCAGTGAGGTGTGTTGCCCAGTGTTTGTGCCAGCTGGTTTTCCCTGGGTGTGCAGGAGATGAGCTGTGAGCAGGCGTGGGCGGGTTTGTCACCGCCAGAGCCAGTGTGCAGGTACACTGGGAAGGGCTGTGCATTGCTCTGTGCGGGTGCCAGGTCAGCACGGTGCACGTGTGTAGCACAGAGGTGCTCAACCATGTTTAGTATACGTTAGTATATGTTAAAATGACTTTGAAAAGTAACCCTACAAATCTGTGAGACTCAACTACAATGACTGCTTCCTTATTTAAATAGAGTGTTGCTGACTGCTTTTGTAGCACAATTATGATGCATACAGAGCAGCTAAGTACTTCCCCTCAGCTTCACAGGATGGGTGTGAGATGTGCAGCGTTTAATAAAGGTCAGACTTCCCCACAGTCCGTGTCCATATTACCCCATTAGCCTGTCCTCTGACAGCACCCTGGCCAAGCAGCAATTTATACCTGCTGTGCATGACACACGTGTGGATGTGAGTGACTCACTAAAAAGAAATCTGGTTGGGGAAAAAGATGTGGAGGAGACTGTTTTTAACCCCAGAATATTGTAATTTCCTGCTGTCCAAATGCCAGCTGCATGAAGGTGGGTCAGCTGTAAAAGGCTGTAGATGAGAAAAATATTCTGCCTCTGACTGCTAGTGGTTGATTTTGCCGTCACGTTTTTCCACACCTTGGAAATGAGATGAGAAGGCTGGCTGGGGAGGTCGGTGCCTCGAGGGGATCCTGGGGGTGGCACTTTCTGCAAGGCAGTCCTGATACCCCACAGTGTTCACTGCCAGTGCCATGCTAGCAAGAAGAGAGAAAGTAATACATCCCCCCAGGCTACTTGGTTATGTCTGTTTCTTTACCTTTGAAGTTAGGTTGTATCTCCCTGTGTCACAGGGTGCTAATGAGGATGAAAACCGTGCTGTGGTGAGTATGAGAGCGGGGCAGCACAGGGAAATTCCTGTGCAAATAGGGGGGTGATGTTCTGTTTTTCAAGCCTCCAGAGCAGCGTTGCAAGTGCTGCTGCCCATGGGCCTGTTGGTAGAGCTGGTTTGGCAGACAGCTCTGCCCTGGTATAAAAGACTCAGCCTTGTGTCTAGGACAAGCCATTAATTACTCATCAGCCTTCTGTTGCAACAGGACTCCTTGTCCCTTTTCACTGAATCATCCAGCTTATTAGAAAAGTCCCTTTACATTCCTCATTCGCCTGTCTCTGGTTAAAGACTGTGGCTTGGCTGGTTTGTGAAGCCTTTGGAAATGTTGCCCGTAGGTGTGTGCTCTGGACTGTGCTGCCTCCTCCCTCTGCAGTTCTCACTGTCTTGTTTTCTTCAGCTGTGGCATTTTAAAAGTCTGTAAACAGAGCTCGACTGAATCGCTGGTGTTGCCTGCCTGTGAGACAATGTAATGCCTTTCTGACAGCTTCAATAAAAGGAAATGAGACATGCGGAAGGCAGGCCATTAAGAGCAATAAAATAAACTCTGAAGTGTGTTTTTTGTGCATCTCTTTCAAGCATGCCAGCGGCTCCACGTTAGTCACATTACGGGGGGCCAGTTTGTACATGCGTGTCACATGCTGTTGATCTCAGCATTTGTTGTGCTCTGCGGCGTGTCCAGGGAGCCCCAGGTTATCTGCTTGCACTGCCAGATGTGACTCAGTCTCTTGCACTAATTCTTTGCAGCAAATTGTTTATTTTCTCTGAGTTTACTGCACTTTTCCTTCAGAGGTGTTACATAAGGATGAGGTCAAATGGACTATAAATGGGATCTAGGTAAATTTCCTATGGGAAATAAAGATCCTGATTTATTTTTATTTCTATTACTGTTTTTTGCCGCCTTAAGCCTTGTCTGATGCTGCTTCAGTGCAGATGGGAATGGCAGAAAAATGCTTTCTTGCCAACACTGCAGTTCTTCCACAGCCAGCCACATCCCAGGGAGCAGCTGCAGGCTTGGGAGAGGCACCTGTGATGCTGCTTCTCTGCCATGCAGCCAAGTCCCCACCTGCCCCACACCTCTCAGGGCAGGGCGAGTCCTCCTGGGGGTGCAGGGTCCCCTCACGCCTAGCCTGGGATGTGGCCTCTGCTCTCCTACTCCTATCCTCTGCGGCTGCCAGCTGGTTACAGCAAGAGCTTATCTGATTTCCAGGTGCTGGAGGAGATGTGCCCAGCTAGTGAAACCCAAACTCGGTCTGGTGCTATCCTCGGCCCGGTGCGCACTGTTGCTTTCTGCAGTCCTTGTGTGTGTGGTGCAGGGCAGGATCTGCCTGTCCCTGCAGGGGCTCTGGGGGGCCCAGGGAGGCTCTTTGCCTGTGGAGAGACGTGAGGATCTCATGGGGAGCAGCGTTTCCATGCCTTGTGGCTGGGCAGCCAGGCTGAGCTGGACTCGTAGCTTTTGGGTTGACTCGGCTGCCCGGCGTGAGGGTGCTGTTGTGTGGTCCTTGGTGAGCCTTCCTGGAGACTCCCGCAGCGTGTTCCTGTGGTTAGCGGCTGTACCGGGTCACCTTAAATCCAGGCGAGCAGCACGACCCCCCTTCCAGGAACAGGAACATTCTTGAAGTCAAATGGGGTTTTATTGCAGAGCTTAAAAGCCACTGAAGTCGAGAGCCCCAGGTTGGGCTCCCACACTGAGCCTCTCACGGAGGGGAGGCAGCATTTGGCTGACAC
>NW_008621522.1:0-4780 GCF_000691845.1 Merops nubicus | reverse complement strand
GCCAAATGTGCGCTGCGGGTGTCTGCTCCCACCCCTTCCCCGCCCCCCGCTTCAACTCCCTTTGTAAATGGCCAAGAGCAGAGAGAGAGAGGGGGTAGGACTGCCCAGGGCCGCCTGGAGAAGGGAGGACAAAGGGTCTGCCCCAGAGGGTGGGAGGGTGTGCTCTGTCACACCTTCCCCTGTGTCCTGGGCAGAGCCTGCCCAAAGCCCACCCCACGGCTGTCTCGGCTCCATGGGGTCCCCGTCCCTGCCTTTTTTTTCCCCGTCCCTGCCTGTCCCTAGGGCTCAGCGCCGGGTTCCTGGGCAGTGAGGAGCCCGTGAGCTGCTGGCCTGGCTCCCGATGACCCCAGGCAGGCTGCTGGTGCTGCCCTGCTCCGCAGAGGTGCGGGCAGGTTTCATGTGGCTTCTGGGCGACAGAGCAAACCCAGGCAGGATGCTGCAGCTGCCTGCAGGCTCGCAGGACAAAGCGGAGCAAGTCAGGAGGGTGTTTCTGCTCCACAGCCCCTGCTCCCCGCAGCATGCGGCCTGTGCCGCCCAGAACTGAAGGTGACGTGTCCTCGGGACCCGGACCTGGGCCTGAGCAGCAGCATCAGACAAAACCTTAACCAGGGGCAATGCGCTGCGGGGGTGAGCAGAGGTGCTGCAGCTGCCAGGAGCAGTGTTGCTGCTCAGCTTGATTTAGTGCCGTTCCTTTTTTGTTTTTCCAAGTCATGTGGATTTGTTTTATGGCATGAAGTTCTTCGCTGTAGGGTGCTGGATTGCCTCTGACACCTCAGTAATGCTCCATTTTTTTTCTTTGAATGTGCAGGTGAACGACCGCAGTGTTCCTGCCCAGACAGCACCCTGCTTGGTGACTGTAATGGATGGATTTAATTTCTGTCTCCTACAGTTCTTTGGGGACATGATGAGAGGTTTTTTTTTTCTTCCTTTCCTATTTTTAAGGAAGAGGGAAGATTTTGTGCTTCCATAAAGGAGAGTGGATAGCTGGCAATACAGGACAGGAACACTATCAGTCACGCAGCCAAGCATAAAATGTTGCTCAGGTTTTGTATCTCTGCCTCTCATTATAAAAATAAGACTGTACACATAAAACACAGCAGCTATTCACAGGAGACCTGCCTGCTGGCACTGTCACTCCTCCAGCTCCCATCTGTGGGGTCACAAAGCACTGGCACCTGGGATCTCTGCATAACAGCCTCACTGGGAGGCGGTGCAGTAAGGGTGGATCTGCGTGGAAATGTGGTGCAGAGTAGAAAAGGATGAGTCAGGCCTGATTTCCATCACACTGTGGGGTCTGTCTGCATTCTGGCTCTGTTCATGCTGAGCAGCCAGCCCTCTGCTCGCCCACAATCTGGTTTTGGCTCTGTTTTCACACCTAGAAAGGGCTCTTTGGAGACAGAGCTGTCCACAGCAGCTGGGGCACCACCCACCAGCATTTAGGTGAGGAAGAAATGAGAATTGAGCAGACCCAGTGAGTGTAAGTCAGCGCTCCCACATCCTTCTGGGGCATCCCAGTCCTCGTTCTCCAGGGATAAAAGCAGGGAACGACTGAGTAATGGAGGAGGTGTGATCAAACCCATCCTGTTTACCGAAGGGATATGCCGAGCGTTGCGCTGATATAGGCTGAGTGACAGCAACATGCTCCCTGTAGAGCCCCTGGGGACACATGGGCATTTTGAAAATGGTGAGTGAGGAGGCTGTGCCAGGACAGCACAGGTTTCACCTCCTCAGGCTTGGCTGGCCGCAGGTTTCTCATCCCTCCTGCATCCTGCCCGTATGTCTGTTAATGGCCCTGTCCTGCCTCTCTCCTCGGGACTAATTGCCTCACACTTGAGCAAATGTGCTTGGTGTTTAAAAGGAGTCTATCGGATTTGTGCGTATTCCCCAAAGCCTCACAGGGCCCTGTTTCCTTTGAAGTGCAAAAGCATCTGTCTGTCTCTGCTTCTCCAGCAGTCTCCTGCTCCATTTGCATCTCCTCTTGTGGGGGCGGCCCGGGGAGTCCACCCCTGGCCCCATGCAGAGCTCTGGTTTTGGGCTGGTGAGAGGGCTCCGTGCCATGGGAAGGTGGGACTTGAGGACAAAGGTGCAGAGCTTCAGTCTAGGTTGGGGACTGATCTCAGCTTGCAGCTCAGGGTGCTCGGGATGGGGCTGTTTCTGAAGGCCAGTTGCCAGTACATCAGACTTTGGGAATACTCTCACTGCACATTTATCTGTGGTGGATGTGGTGATTAGACAGGGAGAGGAAATAGTCCTGGCTTCTTCCCACCGTGGTACTTAGCTTCACAAGCCAAACAGCATTGGTCAGTGAGGAAATAAGGTCAGTCCTGGGCTGCTTTGGATAATCCACCATCCAGGAACTGAACTGCACAGGGGAGACCAGAACCTGTGATGCTTTTCTGACATATACATGAACAAATACTGCTGACCAGCAACCAAGTGTCTGCTCTGTGTGGACCATTGGCCTGTGATTCTCCCCTTCCCAGCTCCCCTGGACAGTGGGATGGGCCCTGGATGGGTTGCTCGTCCCCACCGGCACATTGTGACATAGGCGCAGCCTTCCAGGAGTGACTGTATTTTGGAGCCAGGACTAAAAGCTCTGTCACTCCTTGGTTATCCCCAGGGTGGTGGTGAGAGGACAGCAGAGATACATCCAGACCCAGATTGCAGGGGCTGCAGGTAGCTGGTGCCAACCAGCACCTCCTGGATGGTCTGTGGGGTGTCCTGTTGCAGCAGGGCCTCACTGCTGGAGGCACCGAACGGGCTCCCATCTGGGGTTAATGAGCAGTAGCACTTTGGTGCTTGTTTATTCCCATGTTTTATGCTTCAGCAATAAAATACTGCTTCAGTTTGTTCAACCCATCCTGGGGGTGGATGGAGATGAGTTCACACCTTCTGTCAGAGAGGTCCCGGTGGTAAGCAGGATGTATATATTTTTTTTTTAGACAGCTGAGCAGGATCAGATGATTCAGTGGCAATTAGTTTGAAATACAAATGTTAGCAGACGGTATAGAAGGTTGGGAGGGCACCTCATTGTGTGCCTCACAAAGAAATCTTGTCCTTGAATTAAAGCAGAACACTTTTGGCTGTGGAGCTGGAGCTGTCCTCTCTTCTGTCCCCCACAGGGCAGCATGGAGCTCTGATGTGGAGTCCGAATGACTTTAGCCTCAGCTTTGAAACAAGGTACCTGAGGAAATTTTAATCCCAGAGTGCCGCCCGTGGTGGTCACGCAGCTCAGTGCTGTGTGTGAACCCTCCCACCCTGTGAACACGCTGAGGTGTTGCTGGAGATAGCAGAGGTGCTGCAGGGCCACGTCCTGCCGTGGGCACCAGCCAGCTCTGCCACAGGCTGCCAGCGCTGCAGTGCTTGTGGCAGCCACGGTGGGACTGGGGCCTGTTCTACAAAATGCTCTGGTGTAAATACAGCCTCATGTGACACGAATCTTAAGGAGGAAGCGGTTTGTGATGGGCTGTGGGGTTTCTGATGTTGCTCCCTGTGCGTGGCACATGCGTGTAACCTCCCAGCACACCCGGGAGCAGAGCCCAGCTGCCGGTGGCGCGGGCGCCGAGGAGACCGTCCTCCGGAGGGCCGGGCGGTTCTGCTGTGCCTGTCTCCAGCTCTCAGGATCTGGGGATCTGGGATCATTTTTACAAACGCTAGTGCAGCCTTTCAGCATGTCTAAACGTGACTGTCCCACAGGGTAGGTGGGGACACCAGGGTAAAGAGAGATTAGAGACTGTAAACCACAGAAGGGAGCAATGGGCTCTTTGTCTCCCTCCTGACTTTTATGGAGACCTGGAAACCTTTTGCTTTCCCATCTCCCATTTGTCTACCCTAATGGTAAAGGAACAGTCTCCTCTACCTTTACTTCCCAACAGGATACTCCTTGGAGGATCTTCACCTCTTCCCTCTAAAGAGCATTGATTTTCAGCAAAGAGATCCTTTTTCCTAGCTGTTTGTCAAGGCTTGACGCTGTAGGTGGCAGCTAAAGCGAGAAGGATTTCAACAAGCTAATTAACCCCCTTCCAAGTTGTTCAGGGTCTGTTCCCTTGGTGCCACTGATGTTGCATTTGTACTAATTTCCCCTGGAAGGTCTAATGTAGGGGGAGCAATTGAAGGAAGCTTTTCTCAGGCTGGTTTTACGCATCAGGAAGAAGGAAGATAGGCAGCAGCTGCAGCTCTGTTCGGTTATTGCTTTCCCCAAGGTCATCCACCCAGCCGCTGTTGGAGCCAGGATGGGGCTCCCTGGTGTAGCTTTCAGGTACGTTTGGAGCACACCACTGAGACCTGTCAGGTCCCAGCCATGTGTGAAGCAAAACCAGTCCCTCAAACCCTGCTAGGTACCCTCTGAATCAGGGCTCTGGGTTACACCAAATGTGTCACCTCCAGCTTCCCAAGCAAACCCCGGGTGTCAGTGTGGAGGGAAGGGACTTTTACAGAGCTGAGCGGGTTTTGCCATCATCATGTCAAGAAGGGCTGTCTGCTCCTCCCCAGGGTGAGCCTAGCCTCCGGCTTTCAACTGTAAATTAAGCAAACAGCCAAGTGTTTACAGAGAAACCTCCCTGGCCTCTGCTGTGGCCCAGAGCTGGGTCCGGCATCTTGGCCCTGAGATGTAAAAGCTCCCAGACCCAGAGCAGAGCTGCATCGCAGTATCCTGGGGAGAGGAAACACGGATCCCTAGGGATGCTCCTGGCAGCCTTGTGTCGCCGGAGCCAAGGGGGGATGAGGGCAGCGCGGGCTGAGGGAAGCAGGGGACGAGGGCGGCAGGGGACGAGGGCGGCAG
>NW_008621521.1:0-227 GCF_000691845.1 Merops nubicus | reverse complement strand
TGGAGGGCAAAATTAAAGTAAGAATTCAGGAAACAGAGTATTCTGGTAGTTTTTCTCTTTGAATATGTCTAAAGCTTGTTCTTCAGACGTTACTCAAAAATATTTTTTTTAAAAGAGTTGGTTTTATTATTATGATTTGACTATACAGCTTTATATGGTTTTTAGAACCACTCTCACTTTTTTCAATTAAAGGTGACCTATAATAGATACTGTATTTCATAAGAATT
>NW_008621520.1:27118-27385 GCF_000691845.1 Merops nubicus | reverse complement strand
CGGCGACGCCTCCGCCACGGCAGCGCGCTCACGCTCGGCGTCACCTCGCACAGCCCGCGGACTACCGCTCCCAGAAGGCTCCGCGTGGGGCGGCGCGCCCACCACCCTTGCTGTGCTCGCGCGTAGCACCATGGGAATTGTAGTCCTTAGGGGTGACAATGCTACGCTGGCCCACGGCGGTGCATCATGGGAGCTGTAGTCGGGGCAGCAGACGGTGCCCTCAGGGGGTCCCTCACGCCCTTCTCCACACCCGTATTTCAGGGGATT
>NW_008621520.1:25522-27080 GCF_000691845.1 Merops nubicus | reverse complement strand
CCCTCACGCCCTTCTCCACACACGTATTTCAGGCGATTCCCGCCTTTTAACTCCGCTTCCTAAATATCATACGAGAAAAGGACTTCCCTTACACCCCAGAAAGGATTTTTAAAACAATCTTTTTATGAAAAATCTAACTGGAACAGCAGCTGGAAAGTATGAAGCAAAATGAAGCAACTTTGGGACAAAATGATGCCTTTGTGTCACAGGGTGCTCTTCAGACAAGCAACATTACGTACAAATATATATATTACTTAATAAGTCATCTAATCGAACGTATCTTTTTAGATGCGTCTCATGGAGAATACACCTACAACTGACAGACATCTATGGGTCTGTTCCTCTTGCCTCGCTTTCAAGGATGAGTTGAATCCTTCCCCAAAAAGAGCTGTCCAGGCCTGTCCCAGGCTGCCCAGGGTAGTGGTGGAGTCCCCACCCCTGGAGGGGCTTCCAAGCCGTGGAGATGTGGTGTGAGGGACATGGGGCAGGGGTGGACTTGGCCATGTTTGGTTTACAGTTAGACTCCATGATCTTAAAGGTCTTTCCCAACCAAACCGATTCTATGATTCAACTCCTATTTGTCACGTACCAATTAAATGGAGCTAATTGATCCCAAATGGGCTTTAGAGGAATGACTCAGGCACACGTCAACTCTTCTGCATTACCCTGAGCTGCTCCACAGCAAACACCACCAAAACAGACCAGCCATGGCTAAAAACTACCACTCATGGCAAGAAGTGGTGATCCCAGCTCACCCCCCTGAGCTTCCCCTTAAATGAAAATAAACCAGTAAAACGGTACTTATGAAAAATTACTTGAAAGAACAATTTTCTCTGCTCAGTTTTAGCTGCATTTCTTCCTGTACAAAAGCCAGGCAGTGCTATTACAGGTTCTAACTTACCTTATTCAACTCATTTTTAGCCTTGAATTTAGCTTTTGTTAAATGTTGGACTTGATCTTAAAGGTCTTTTCCAACCTAAACGATTCTATGATGAAAAGATGAAGATTTTAGTCGAGCAAGCGCTGCACGACACCCGGGTGGAGGGAGATGGATAAAACCTGCTCTATTAAAAGCAAGAGCCCAAGCGGAACACACGCAGCTTCACTCAGTGGCATTTTCACCGAAATCACCCGGGATTTCCCACACACACCCAACACCCCAACGCTGTCTCCCGCCGGACGGCGGCAGCGGCGGCGGGTCACAGCGATGCCTGCGCCGAGCCCAGCGGCGGCAGAGAGCGGTATAAAGCACCGCTAGAGAGCTGCCGGGCCTATTTTTATCGCTTAAAACCCCGCTCCGTGACGAACGGAGCAAAGCTCAGCCACTCACTGCCCCGCGCCGCCGCCTGAGGGACACTAATGGCGGCCTCGTCCCCTCACGGCCCACCGACCAATCAGTGCCCCGCCACGGAGCACGTGACTCGTGCCTCGGTAGCGATGGTGCCGCGGCCGCCTCCTTCCGCCTCGGTAGCGGTCACGTGGGCTGGAGCGGGTGTAGCACCCGGAAGTAGCGGCCGGTGGCGGGTGCCCGGCTCGGGCTGCGCCGGGGAGGAGGAAG
>NW_008621520.1:25292-25512 GCF_000691845.1 Merops nubicus | reverse complement strand
CGGATCCTCGTCCTCGCTGTCCCCGGGCCCTGCGGAGCCGGTGAGCGCTGCGTAGCGAAAGGGGAAG
Organism: Merops nubicus; assembly: GCF_000691845.1. Lineage (NCBI taxonomy): Eukaryota > Metazoa > Chordata > Aves > Coraciiformes > Meropidae > Merops > Merops nubicus. The sequence continues at coordinate 25,445 of NW_008621520.1, read as the reverse complement.
GCGAGGGGGTCGTCGCTGTGGGAACAGGCCTGTCCCTCTCCTCGGGGCCCCGCACTGGGGAGGGGGCCCGGAGGCGACGGGTGGGCCTGAAAGAGGCTGAGGGGCTCCAGGACAGCGTTACCCCTGGGCCAGGCTGCGCCTGACGGGGCGGGG
>NW_008621520.1:24838-25176 GCF_000691845.1 Merops nubicus | reverse complement strand
GGCTGCTTCAGGTGGCCTGGGGGTGCTGGGCCGAGTTTTGCGCCCTTTGCCATGCAAAGCTGGGGAGGGGGGATGGAGCAGTGTCTGTGAATGGAGGGCAGCCTGGGTCGGGGTTGTTGGAACAGCACAGAGGGAGAGGGGAAGGCGCTGCTGCTACAGCCCAGTTATCTGTAACTCTTCTTCCCCATTGCCTGTGTTAGGTGTTCATAAAACCTCTGTAGCTCTGGTGTCTCCTCAGCATTTCCTGGTGCTTGCCTGCAGCCCCCATGAGCTCTGGGTGCTGGCGTTGCTGATTCAGGTCTCTTGGCCTGTGGGAGAGGGCGGTGCACTGGGGGGGG